>NC_070594.1:31621491-31866491 GCF_027409825.1 Scomber japonicus | reverse complement strand
CCTCGGGGTCTCCTACCGGTGGGACGTGCCCTGAACACCTCACCAGGGAGGCGTCCCGGAGGCATCCTGATTAGATGCCCGAGCCTCCTCATCTGGCTCCTCTCGACGCGGAGGAGCAGCGGGTCTACTCCGAGCTCCTCCCGGATAACTGAGCTTCTCACCCTATCTCTAAGGGAGAGCCCAGCCAGCCTACGGAGGAAGCTCATTTCGGCCGCTTGTACCCGCAATCTTGTTCTTTCGGTCACTCGAGAGCTTCGCCTTTCGGCTCAGCTCTCTCTTCACCACGACGGATCTGTGCAGAGTCCGCATTACTGCAGACGCCACACCGATCCGCCTATTGATCTCCCGCTCCATCCTTCCCTCACTGTGAACAAGACCCCGAGGTACTTGAACTCCTCCACTTGAGGCAGAATCTCATCCCCGACCCGAAGAGTGCACTCCACCCTTTTCTGGTTGAGGACCAGGAGGGGGGGTGACCGGCGGTGACCGGCGGTGACCGGCGGTGACCGGCGGTGACCGGCGGTGACCGGCGGTGACCGGCGGTGACCGGCGGTGACCGGCGTCCAGGCGTCCAGGCAAGGGACACAAAAAACCAATTATGTTGCTCGTCATTGGGGTTTTCTGAGCTACCTTTTGTCTGGCCCCTCCCCCCGGACCTGTTTGCCATGGTAGATCCTACCAGGGGCATAAAGCCCCCGACAACTGAGCTCCTGGGGTCATTGGGACACGCAAACCCCTCCACCACGATAAGGTAGTAGCTCAGGGAGAGGTTACTGATAGGTTTGTTACTAAAACTATTTATGGCTCTATTTACCTGCCATAGTCCCAAACTAATTAAATTTGATGATCAAATGTTAACCATAATATCACACCACTCTATTTCTCAGAGTAACAACCTTATGATAATCCCAATGGAAGTAACTATGACATACATACCTGCAACCAGGGCTCAAACTTAAAATAACAGATGCCAAAACCACACCTTCTTTGATACCTTATTTCTCTTTGTCCCTCCATCACCAGTAGCACATTTTATTCTAACACACATCCACAATTTGCTCTTTGACCTGTCCATGCTGGATGTGGTCATATGTCCATTTAAAGGCAGCTCTTCTCACACTGGGGTCCAGACCTGCCTCCCTCTCCTCTGATCACCTTTCAGAGCAGTGAGTCAAGTCAAGGCCTCCATCCGCTGCCCTTATCCAAATAATGGTGTGAGATGAAGAGTCATTGTGCTTAGGCACTTCTCTCAATGTCTTTCTTGCTGTTTGTATCAATTAGAAATAAATACGTGTATGTACATTAGAAAAATAAAATAAAAACTCTTCCCTTTCAGCCCAACAAGGAAGTAAACGTGGAGAAATTCTTCAAGATGGATGAGGAGGATGCAGCCAAACCAAAGCTAACAGAAGCCAGAAAGGTAAACTGGAGCATCATTATTCACACTTAATGCTAGGAGCTGATACCTTTTCACTAGAACAAACAACAGTGGGAATCCTTCAGTTCTACTTTGAAGTACTTTACAGTGATATCTTAATGTGAATCTGTGGACATTCAGAGCTGAACAGCTGTCATATTCTAATGTTAGCTCACCAGCTAAAGGGGAGATGTAGAGTTTGTGTCTTTAGCTTTGTCATACATGATTTACCAGTAGTTTACCATGACAGCCATTTGTAGCAACCAGAACATGGTAACATGGTAATATGAATATGATTCAAATTGTATAGCAGAGACAAAAGCTCTTTCAAGCTAAATACTCATAAAATTGATGCAGCGGAAACATTTGAATAACTTTTCATTGAGTGTAATCAGAGTTGTGTGTATAATATTATATATGCTTAAAGACAGTAATCCTATCTATGCAGAGTTTTCACAGTTGGTCGCAGCAGTGACACACAAAAGAACAGGTGCAAATAGTTATCGACTCAGCAACATGTTGTAGACAAAATGTACTGATTATATTTCTGAAGAGAAGCTGCAGCGCTTTGAACTTATATACAATATAGACAGAATTAACATTGATCTTTACTTCAGTCCAGTCTTGTTGGAGGCTGAATAATGGCTACATTTAATGTGTGGCTCCTTTCTGGAAAAACATGGCACATAATCCTCTTGTATAAATCAGCACTCTGTTCCTCATACACTCCACAGCAGTGAATTTAAATCCTTATCTGTCCTGTTACTTCCAGTCGCACCCAATTTAATTTGAGCCTCACCATTAACCCTTTGTCAGCTGTACCCGTGGAATACGATTATGAGAATGAGAGGATGAAAACACTTTATTCAACGTATGCTTACACTTAACCTGTGGATACACACAAGAACATAAAAAACAAACAAAGTCAATATAATGTCCACTTTGTTTTGCTTTGTTAAAGCTCAAAAGTGAAAAATCAATTATTAGCTACATGATAAGAGACAAAACCAACACCAATTCAAACACACACACACACACACACACACACACACACACACACACACAGTTATTATTAGCACGTTTCTGTCACACATATGATAATTTGCACACGCACATTCTGTTCCCTCATTAACACCTGCAATCAATCAATGAATGAACACTGCAGAGCACAAATAATAAACACATTTGACTGTCATATATGATGAAGAAAACTAGCTCATCCTCACACATGAGAAGCTGGAACCAGTAATATTTGACATTTCTGCATGAAATATGACTGAAATAATGAATCATCTATCATAATGGGTGGTAATTAATTTAGTCATTTTCATCCATTTAGTTAACTAGCAACTCTGGAAAACACTGAAAAACACACAGCAGAAATAAAAAATAAAAGGTTCTTATACACAAAGTTGACATGATAAACTAGTGCCAGTGAATTGGCACCTTCAACAGAGTATTTATCTGCAGTGGGGGGGGGGGGGGGGGGGCAGGACCACCTGCTGTTCAGTCTTCTAGCTCGCCATTTCATTAATTGGCTTCGATGCTATCTAGTCTGGATTGGTCACAGTCAAGCAAGACTAATTGGACCTAGCTGTTCAGCTGGGGGTATGCAGCATCAGACCACCTTATTGTTTGCACACATACACAAACATATGTGAACACACGCACGCACAGACATGCACACACACACACACACACACACACACACATACACAGAACAGTCTATAGTAAAGCCTGGCTCCGAGCTCTCATAACTTTCAGAGGTGAAATAACAGGATGTGGACTGTGCGTACCCTCCTCCTCCTCCTCCTCCTCCTCCTCCTCCTCCTCCTCCTCTTCTTTATTCTTTCACAGCCAGACTCTGACCCTTACAACAATTTCCTCAGCGAAGGTGAATGAAGACAGATCGGAGCAGAGTACCCAAGTCCTTCAGCGGCTGGAGAGGGCACAGGTTTAAATTCCTCAGTAAAACCTGAAGAAGACTAGCTAAAATACTGTAGTACAAAATACATGTATTTATCAGGTTGTTTTCATAGTCATAAAACATCAAAGAAGAAAGCAGCCTCAGTCTTGATAAATCAACACCAAGAGAGTAGACAAAAAGATTTTATAAAGCAGGAATTAAGCCACTTGACTCACCTAACTGAGCATTTTCTAGCATTTCCAACTATCTCAATGTAATCCTGAGATGTCAGAATAATGTAAAGTTTAGCCCAAGCTTCAGCAGTTCATTTAGCAGTGATCTGCATATAGATGTATGGAAAACAAATGAGTGAATGTATTTGGCATATATTACACATTTTCAGTTTATATCCAAAAATGTAACAGACAAAAAGAAGCATATAGAGATAAATGGCTTTGTTTATTCGATTGCAGTAAATGGACTTTGAGTTGTTAGAGAATGTTCTAAATGTTGCAAGGCTTTGAGGTCACAGGATAACTGTGATGTAGTGTTGCTGTGGCAACCGAGGACAGAGGATTTGACTGTCCCCCTAAACCCACAGATGGGTTTGTTTCCTGAACCAATAGGTGATGCATTGAGTTCGACCATATATGGGCATAGAGCATTGATGTGCACGTTCTCCACTCATGACATCAACAAACCAGTTCTCCATAAGAGGAGTATAATGGAACAATGCTGTTCTGTGAGATACAGACGCACAATGGATGCTGTAAAAGCTTCAAAATGTGTATTTCTTCTGCTTTATTACAAGAGTTAATGCACATACACATGTGAGAACGCAGTGACGCCAAAGATAAAGCGGAAGGATCAGATGAATCATTGTTTTCCAACATAGTTCTTAACATTTGTCCTCTGAGCAGAAAGGGTCACTGCAAATCAGGCGATTGCCTTTATCCTCGGAAGTGTTTTTCTCCTAATGGATGTGATCTCTGCCAGGCTCACAACACGGCTCACTGAATAATTTGAGGAGTTTAATAACGATGTGAATCACATTCTACGTCACATCTCAACCCGTTTATGGGAGATTTGTGGAGCTCTTTCCGATACCATCATCAGAAAAGCACCACTTGAAGAATGTGTGTCTGTCTGACTCTCCATCTCATTTATCTCCACAGCCTTCATCAAACACCTTATCCCAGATGCCCTCGCCCCACAGGCCCTGCGTGGCCAACGCAGAGGCCAAGACCAGCCCCGTCGCCCCTAACTCCATTTCAGATGGTGCATCTCAGGCCAGAGAGGAGCCAGGCTCCCAGCTGGAGGAGCTCAGGAACCAGATGAAGGAGCTGCTGCTGTCTGTGGAGCTGCTCAAGACCCAGCAAATGTAACCACAACACTGATAAAACTCATATATACATAACTGAATACATCACAGTAGGATACAAGCCAGAACACATAGCTTTTTAATGCATACATATAATAGATTGGAGTTTGGACAGCGACAGGACAAACATAAGGGACAGTAGAGGATGTGACTTATGAGCCGCTTGTGAGACCGTGCTTACATTCATACCACGCTGCAGTCACTCTGGATTAGCAGCTATATTAGTTTTCTATCTATCACCTAAAGCTAATCTTCAAAACAACAATTTCCATTCTGTTATTCTGTATTGTTATATATATGTATGTATACATTTAGTGATAGACTGTATGTAGGTCAGACTCACTGTCACTGAACATTAAGTATAAATTCAGTCATTAAGATGTAATAGTTAAGTGTGTGTGTGTGTGTGTGTGTGTGTGTGTGTGTGTGTGTGTGTGTGTGTGTGTGTGTGTGTGTGTGTGTGTGTGTGTGTGTGTGTGTGTGTGTGTGTGTGTGTGTGTGTGTGTGTGTGTGTGTGTGTGTGTTCACTTCCAGGAAAGAGATAGCTGAGCTACGAGGAGAGCTGGATGAGGAAAGGCTAAAGCGCATAGCCCTGCAGGTAACTTCGATCCCCACGGCAGCACATGCTGGCCTGTCTGCATTCATTACTGTCATTAGTTTAGCCAAATATTGACAGAAGAGCTCAGATGCACACAAAAAAGCTCAAGAGTTGACATGAGATGGACAGAAGCTACAACAAAGATCTTTTTTTGCTGCCTGTCAATACAGAAGCAGACACACAGAAATGCCCTTATACTTATGAACAAGTCCAGATCTTTTCACTGATTAAAGGCTCACCTCAGATCAGATTATTACTTGTGGGCATAATTACTCAGTTTTAATATTACAAAACTCATTCAGGTTCAATTTACTCTTGCATCTGTTGTTCATAACCACTTTAACACTAGTGAAGTTGCTAGAAGCACTTACTGCTCTTACAGCAGCCCTCAAGTAATGTTCTATTTAGTCTGTGTACTGCTCCTGTTAACTTTATCATTTAGGATTATAGTGGTGACCTTCAGACATACACAGTACTTCTCCTGCTGTCAGTGCCAGCAGCAGAGCTCTGTGAAATGACTCATCAGTGTCCCTGTGCTTCTTACATAAAGATGAAAAACACTAACACAATTTTTTTTAACCGAGTTCATTGAGGGTTGATCATGTGTTTTCTATCATATCACATCATCCTCCAGCAAGTTGTCATGGAGATGTAGGTGTTTCAGTTTTCATCATTTTTGAACACTTAGTCTAAGTAATTTAGACCAGAAAGCAAGAGCAAACGGACACAGGGATTCTACTAGAGAAGATTTTTGCTTTTACAAACCCCTGACTCCCCTAAAGAAAGCTCATGTTCCAGCACCAGAGAAAGGTATGAGACTAAAGGAGCTAACCACTGGGTCTCAAACGCTGATAGTGGCTGACGGAGCTGTGAATGAAAAAGTACTCTGTTGTACCAACGACATGGTGTCTGATATCTCAGAGAACATTCTCAAGATCACTGCTGAGCATCGGACAGCACTTGATGTTGTCAAGCAACAACCAGAGGTATTGAAACAGGACTTAATTGATCTGCTGAACAAAGCTTGACATCTGAATACTGAGGTGTTTATCAGTGGACCTCTACTGACAGTTCAGTGAGGAGACGAGAGATTCAACGGATGGCTCAAAGATACGTGTGCCACTCAGTCAGACACTGTCAGTTCTGGTCCTGTTGGATTTCAGTGCTGCGTTTGACACTGTGGATCACAGTATACTGTTTTAGATCAGAGCACATTACTCCAGTTCTAAAGTCTTTACACTGGCTCCCAGTCAGTTCTAAAGTCTTTACACTGGCTCCCAGTCAGTTCTAAAGTCTTTACACTGGCTCCCAGTCAGTTCTAAAGTCTTTACACTGGCTCCCAGTCAGTTCTAAAGTCTTTACACTGGCTCCCAGTCAGTTCTAAAGTCTTTACACTGGCTCCCAGTCAGTTCTAAAGTCTTTACACTGGCTCCCAGTCAGTTCTAAAGTCTTTACACTGGCTCCCAGTCAGTTCTAAAGTCTTTACACTGGCTCCCAGTCAGTTCTAAAGTCTTTACACTGGCTCCCAGTCAGTTCTAAAGTCTTTACACTGGCTCCCAGTCAGTTCTAAAGTCTTTACACTGGCTCCCAGTCAGTTCTAAAGTCTTTACACTGGCTCCCAGTCAGTTCTAAAGTCTTTACACTGGCTCCCAGTCAGTTCTAAAGTCTTTACACTGGCTCCCAGTCAGCTATAGAATAGATTTTAAAGTTCTGCTACTGGTCTACAAATCACTGAATGGTTTAGGTCCAGAATACATAAATGACATGTTAGTAGAATATAAACCCAGTAGAGCTCTGAGATCTACTGACTCAGGTCAGATAGTTGAGCCCAGAGTTCAAACTAAACATGGTGAAGCAGCTTTTAGCTGTTATGCTGCACACAACTGGAACAAACTACCAGCAGAACTGAAATCAGCCCCAACTGTGAACATTTTTAAATCCAGGTTAAAAACATTTCTCTTCTCCTGTGCTTATGATTGAGCTCTTTTAAAGCACTTTACATTTTAATCTTTCATTTGCACTCTGTGGGCCTGATGTACTAAAGGTCTGCATGTGTAAAAACATGTGCAAACTTGACATCACCCGCAAAAATTGTGCAAGCTGATCTACTAACACAGCACACTGAGGTTTGCATCTTGCAACTGTGCAAGATAATACACGCTGTCCATTTAGTACATTTACCATAATGAATATGTAATATGAGGCATTTTAACCCCAGCGTGTAAAATACAGGGAGGAGAAAATGTAAATATGTTATTTAGCACTTACATTGTGATTTACCAAACCTGA
The DNA here is from genome assembly GCF_027409825.1 of Scomber japonicus. NCBI lineage: Eukaryota > Metazoa > Chordata > Actinopteri > Scombriformes > Scombridae > Scomber > Scomber japonicus. Next base: position 31,858,900 of record NC_070594.1, on the reverse strand, counting down.
AGGTATTATTTCTGACGCTAACTGTGTCTATAAATAATACGTTTGAAGGACAGGTATTAACCAGCTGCTCACTGAGCACAGATGACTGCTGTTACTGTGGAGAGGAGGAGAAGGAGGCACATTGACAGAATACACAGGACTGAGTTTTTCCACCTGTATTATTATTTTGGAGTGGAATATATTTGGTTTTACTAACAGCATTGACTTTGTCACTAATACTCTCCCATATGTGTGTTATAACTCAATATATTAGTTAACCTCTTCCACTAGAACCTGATCACATTTCATTTTGCGCTTTCAGCTTTCCACTTGTCCAAACTCTCCATTGAGACATGCAAAATCCTGTGCACACAATTTAGTACCCACTAATTGGGATCTTAGTAAATCAGGCCCTATATTTTAATGATTTTAATGCAAATCATTATTTTATGCTGCATCTCATAGTTTATGATCTATTTTAGTCTAGCTTTTTTTTCTTTCTCTCTTTCTATTTGTCTGTACTTTGTTTTAATTGGGTTCTTTTTTATTGTATGTTTTAATGTTTCCAATTTTTGACTAATAGTTGGGTATTATTCATTTATCCTATCTTTTTAATTGTATGTTTTATGCTTCTAATTCTTGCAGTTAAGTGTTTTAATGTAAAGCACATTGAGTTGCCCCTGGCTATGAAATGAACTATATAATGTATATATAATATAATAATATATGATGTTTTTCAGCCTATGAGAACAGTTCTGTGTGTCCTGTGGCTGAAAAGTAAAAGAAAGACAGCTTAGCTTGTTAGCATGAAACTATCTTGTGTGTGTGAGTCACACAGGTGTTCATGGAGTCTCTCTCGCTGCAGTGAACACATTCCAGCGTCAGGAGTCCATCACACTGTTAGATGTTTCCAGTGTAACAGTGTGGGACAATACACAGCACGACACCAATATATTCCTCACATCGCAGGAGGAGGAGACCCCCCCGCAGAGAGCCCACAGTATACACAATCACCATAGAACTACAGATTTGTTAAACCCCCCTGTGGTTTACTGCTACATACACACATATGCATCACGCTCATCGTCCCTCAGGACTGTGGAGCTTTTCTCTCTCGATTGGTTGCCAGGAGAAGCTGCAAGTCACTCACACAATGTGTGATGCAACATGCAAACACACATTCAACTCCAATTAGTATGTGTATTGATGGAGGGGAGCTATGTGGTGGAGGTGGTTCAACCTTTTTATGGTGTGTGTGTGTGTGTTAGGTAAAGACTGACACCGTGATCCAGCCGCTTCATTTCTGAGTCTTGTTCTCTTAATAGTTTGATTTTAGACAAAACCCAAGAAGAATGAAGCCAACTGATAAAAAACTAATTCAACATTGTAAGTTCATATTTGAGGCTCCATTCTTTACTATGTTAGTATTTAGTGTGCTCTCCTGTGTTTGTGTTGTGAGGTTGGATCCTCCTGAGCAGGGATGAAACCTGACTAGAACAAATGTGAGAGTGATGAAATCACTGTCACAGACATGGAAAGGATGAATTGGCTTTAACAGCTGGGAACCTGTAGATATTTCACTGGGCTAGTTGTCTCTAGAGGAAGCACTCCACTCATTTATTGATGTTTTTGTCAAAATCCTGACTTTCATTGTGACGACGCAGCTCATGTTTGTGTAGTCACACACTGTGTCTCGTAAAGATCTGCATCTTTTTTAACTCCTCTTCTAAAGCAGCTGATGTTTTCTTTGTAAGTTAGCTGTCTCCAGTCTCTAGCTGTCTGACTACACAAAGCACCTACAGAGCCAAACAATACATTGCAGGAATAAAGGCAGCTGTTGTCACATTAGAGTTTGACACACATTTAGAGTCAGATGAATTTGAGCTCTACTCTCATCATATCAGTAGAGAATATTTAGTTGTAATCTTCATACCGAGTGTGGTGCTGTGTGTTTTTTTGTTTCACAGATGGAGATAGACAAACTAAAGCGGACTGTCCACTCAACGTGAAGTCCACGCTCCAATCAACAGCAAGCCTCAAGGTCAGCCGCTGGCCTTTAGCCCAATCGGAGGAGGAGGAGGAGGAGGGACGGGAGGGTGGCAGCGACGGGCTGATGTCTGGACGGCCAGAGAGAGAGAGGGTGTGTGTGTGTGTGTGTGTGTGTGTGTGTGTAGGAGTGAGGGGGGAGGGGGTAGGGGGTAGGGGGCGTCAGATTAACCACCTGGAGCACACAATCCTTTTTTCAGCGTTATACGAGAAAAAAAAAACTCCCTGTATTTGTAAGATTTACAATTTTGCACATATATATTTTTTTGTTTTCAAGCTAGATGTAATTACAGGTGTATATGTTTCTCTTTTTTTTTTTTTTGCCAACACAAAAACCTGAGGCCTTACTTCAAACTACTGCGCTGGAAGTTGCAACTCTTACTGCTCACACTCTCTCCCCTTCACTCCTGCGTTCCTCCAACTCCTCCCGGAGCAGGTTCGCTCTCAGTACTACTGACTTTATATACAAAGCAGGGGGCACTTGATTTCTCCGCCTAATTTTCCTTTCTCATATATTTTTTTTAACAATGCACAAATAGTTGATTTTAAAAAAGAGAAATTTGTTTGATTTCAGTTTAACATCTTCAGATCCTCGCAGTGAGTAACTTTTTCTTTCCTGCTTGGCGTCAGAAGCACTCCACTTTCATCACTGCAGCGCCTCACAGAGCTCTGCTTTCTTTTTTCTTTTGTGCATATTTTTTCTAGCGTTCCTATCCAGGTTAACACTACTGTGCCTGTTCAAAAAAAAGAAAAAAAAAATCTATCAAGTGTTTGTAATGGGAGCTTACATTTACCACGATGGTGTCTGGAAAATGTGCAGCATGATATTGTATATCTATATTTTTTAAGTCTACTGACATGTCTAGTCAAATGCTATATATATATATATATATTATATATATATATATATATAGAGGGCCTCTTCTATGCTGGTCTCTTCTATTTTTGTCAAACAGTTTCACCTGCTGGGAATGTTCTCAGAAGTTTAGCCACGTTTAGAGTCTGCAGGTAATGCAGACCAAAGGAAAAAAGGCAGCATTATTCCTTTAACAAAGTCACTGACCAACGCATTGACGTGTTTATGATCATCTCTGCAACTTGCTTCCCTTTCTTGTATTTTAACCCAGCGATCGTCCCTCTAATCCCCGGTCCATTCTACCTCTTACTGTCCTTCATCCCACCCCTCCCATGATCTGAGAGCAGCTGTCGTCTCTATGCACGAGCCGGCCCAGCACTCTAACCCAAACCCTGTTCTGTATTGTACATGTCCGTCTTCTTGTCCACATCTCTTCCCACATTCCAAGTACTACGGTCAAGCTAACTGGAAGCATGCAATAATATTCTAATACAATCACATCCTCCCTGTTTGATGGATGGTTGTGTGTGTTTTTTAATAGGCAATCTGACTACAGTCTGTGTCTACCATACTGTCTCTTAAACCACACTAGGAGCAGGAGTCAAGAGATGATTATTACAGTAATGACAGTGTGTGTGTGTGTGTGTGTGTGTGTGTGTGTGTGTGTGTGTGTGTGTGTAAAAGGTCAAAGTTTTCACTTATCCAGGCATTCAAACATATTAGACATTGAGCTTTCTAAGGTTTTACAGTTGTTTTTGTGTTCAGATTGAATAACTGCACAACTAATGACATTCCCATCAGCCTCAGCTGTGTTTGCCTTCAGGGCTGATTAGCTTCTTCTTTTTTTAGCATGCTAGAAAGCTAAGGTACAATGGTAAAAATGAACCGCTACATGTCAGCATGTTAGCATTGTAGCCCTACTGATACTGGATTATTGAGGCTGATAAAAAATCCCCCCCAAAAATAATCACATTACAACATGTTAGACATTCATCTTTACACTTTTACAGTTGTTGTTTTTAAACAATTGTGACCAGATTCTATTGTGGTTTGCTATCTATTGTTAGCATGTAGCTTAAAGAGTTTAAGTGCAGCTGCTAGCATAGCTGTATACTCTAGTTCTCTTTGGAACTACATCTTGGAGTTGCCAAATTCTAAAATAAAGGTTGAAATCCTACACATAGGGGGTTTAAGATGGAGCATGGACAGAAAAGAAAAATAATTGCGTACTGTACTGTTCAGAAGTGTTCAGAAACATAGCATTGAAATGGGAGTTGTAGTCTTTGGGACTGAGCTACTTTTGAGAAAGTGACAACAGTACAGTTGCTACTGTCTGCCACAAATACAAGTATTGGTTACTGTTATTCTCTTTTTGTTCTTTTTTTTATTTTACTTGTTGTTATATATCTCACAAATGTCTTAAAGACACGTTACTTTACTTTCAAGTCATCCTCAGGCTTCATTCCGTGTGTGTGTGTGTGTGTGTGTGTGTGTGTGTGTGTGTGTGCGTGTGCTTGCTTGGGCTGGTAAGTGTAACAGCATCTGAGATGTCCGGAGCGCTTTGACCAACTTGATTCTGTATATCTGACCTTTTTATAAGCACGGCGCTCATGCAGTATGTTAAACACCCGACATAAAACAAACACACTCTTCCTTTTAGCTCCCAGCTCTTAAAAAATATGGCTGTCCAATGAAATAATAGCGTTGTGGGAATCGGGGTGAAAGCTCTTCATGTCCTATCTGTAATACGGCTTCATATCCGCATATTGTACATTCCAGAGTTTGACACCGAGAAAAGAAGAAATCTGTGCACATTTATAACATATTTTCCAAGTGATTTTGTTTACAAGAGCTGTATCCTTGCATGAGCTGAGATTCTTTCCAAAAAAAATGAATAAATATCTTTATTTACTGTCATAGATTCCCTGCTTCTGTTTTCTTTGTACAACTTCAATGAAAAGTTTGTGTTTAACTCACAGCTGTGCAACCTTCAGGCTTTTCATGCATGAATTGTTAACAAACATGCATTCTGAGAAATATTGACTGGAAGATATTGACTGTTCAGAAGACAGTTCGCTTCTCAGGAAATTCAATCAATACATCAGAGCAATATTTCTTACTTATGTCATTTTATATTACAGTATTTCACTAAAGTTCAGCATGACACTATTGATATCTTTAGGATCTAAGAGAATTTAAAGAGCTGCTGGAAAACTAGAAAAAGAGCTTTGAGATGAGTTAGCATGATGATGAGGCTCTTCTTGTACAGTAAAAGGACTCAACTCTATCTCCTCTGTCTTTTTTAACTTATTTCAAAGTTTCAAATTTGTGGCTTAAGACCGATGGAAAATTGTTCAAAAGCAGGTTTGCTCCTTCTTTGGTTCAGAATCCAGTTGATAAACATCTGCATACTTTCTGACGGGTCCAGCTGCAGCCATTACTCCAAGTTAAGATGCAGAATAAGAGAATTTGCAATATTTAGAATAGAATAGGACTTTGTTGTCCACCATAGTGGAAAATTGTCTTTGGCTCACCAATAACAGACATACAGTAGAGAGAAATGACATAAGATCCATAGAATCTATAAACTCCATAGTTATCATAAGTCATTCTTAAAATGCATAAAAGTAAGTAAAGTCTATAAGTTCCCATCAGTTCCTGTGTGCGTATAGTGTATTGATGACTTGGCTGGTAGTGAAGGTGGGAGCTACACCTCTGATGTTTTAACTGTTCATAGTTTGTGAAACAGCCTGCAGGACAGCAGAACCTGACCTGAAAGGTAAGATGGATTTAGAAAAATATACACAACTTTTGGTGAGCTGGTGAGCGCAATGTAACAGATGCTTAAAATAGATTCAGGATGAATTAAAATCATTCACCAAAAAAAAACACATGCCAGATCTTTGTTTAGTTTTTTCCCACATGGGTGCAAGAGAAGCAGCCATGAAAACAAAACTAGCATATTATCAACTAACATTAGTCGCATTAGTCATATCTGTGCCAATTGATGGGTGTTAGTCTAATATTCACTCACCTTTTAGCTCCACCAACTCCTGAGAAAAACACTGAACATGAGCGGTACTTTAGTGTGTTTATCAAAGCTGCTGCTGCTGGAAATAAAAGTGATGAGATGAATCACAGTGAAGCTAAAACACTGAGCTGAGAAACTGCAGAAAACTTTGGGAATTGTCTTTGGGTTCATGAGTGACGCTTTTCACAACATCATATATTGTTACCTGGTCTATCATTGATAAAAACTATTGATCATTGCAGCATTAAGTCCACTGACAGACGGGCAGACAGCTGTATGATGAGGGATGAAAGCACAATATTTTCATCTTGATGTTAATGTAATACGATGCTTGTCTTATGTTTGAGTGACTAAAAACACAGAGCTCACCAGAAATAGCTCAGCGTGTCATTCTTCTTCTTCAGAGGTCAAAGGTCAGGGAAACTACAAATGAGAAAATATTGGATCTCCAGGAGGTCAGGTCAGTTTGTATCTGTTTGTATTAATAAGATGACAAAGGATTATGTTGAGCCAGCTGTGAATGTGTACATGTGGACATGTAGAAGAAAATGTGTAAGGTCCCTTCTAGTAGAGATCAAAGGCTTTCCAGCGTAATTGAAACTATTGTGCTGGGGTGCTAGGGTAGGGTGTGGTGTTCAGTGGTGAGCAGGAAAAATTGGAATTAAGAATCTTTTGAAGTCACATCCTGACATTATGCATGAATTTCTTCCCTCTTCCAACTTTCTTTGATTTCAACCCTCTGATCAGTATCATGTGACTGCTCATGCCAATTTCATTTTCCTGTCTCTTTAGGTTTGTCATTTCATCCATGTTTATGTCACCGGGGCAACTGAACCTTTATGAAAACATTTTTTTTCCATACTGAAAGCTCACATTTTAATCCCGGTTAATGCAGTGAAGCAGGAAGAGCGATGCCCACACGCAAATTCATCCACAGGGGGAAAATAAGATCTTCCTACAGGATGTGAAGGTTGGTGCATTTTGTATGAACAACAGGCAGAAATGTGGTGCTTCACATGGCTTTGTCAGATTGACCTGTAGGTACAGTCATCTGTTTGGGAAATGAAGGGAAGAAGGGATTAACATCTGAATGACCTGTTAGTAGTGATGGTTTGATAACGTACAGTAGAGCCTGTCTGTGGTTCTTGATCTCTTAATGTATTGGTGGAGGGGTGTGTGTGTATGTGTGTGTAGGGAGGGGTGAGGGGGGTGGGGGGTGGTAGGAGAGCAGCATTCTATTAATATGAAAATGAGAGGTTCGATTTCTGAAGATGTTGGATATTCCCTTTAGAGAAATTCTTTATCTCAAGAGTTTAAGGAAACACACACACAGACACAGACACACACACACACACACACACTGGCTGAAATAGTAAGGTTTGCAATTGAAGCCTTAACGTATAGTTGGGTAGAGGTATTGGAGCTCACAGACTGCTGCAGAATAATGTAAGCTTCTCATACAGTTAGTGCACTTGTGTTATGTAACCTTTGCTTTTTTGTGTAGGCAATCATGTGATGCTCCCTATGTCATTTTCAATTTGCAACACAGTGATTCACATGGTACTGTTATGTGTAGTTACTGATACAGACCAGTATACCATGCTGGTTATAGAGGTGCATTCCATAAGCATCTTCTCAATAAGATTCTGTGCTTCCTCATTCATTACTCACACTGTATTTTATTGCAATCTGTTCTGACTGCAGTCTCACATCATCTTAATTTTACACATTAAAAACTAAACTCATCATTTAGGCATTAATGCAAAAACAGCCGTGGCCTCGTATTATCCTGTGTTACAAAATAGATTTAAAGACTAAACAGTAAGAAACTTCTCACTTGACTGTAACAGCAGCACACTAAACATCTGTCCTGCTGCTTCCACTGCTTTACCAGCATGTTGCTAATTATGTTTGTTTGTGTTTTCAGAATCATACTTCTATCTGGATTTAGTTTTTAGTTTTTCTCTTGTCGTTGTCATTAGTGGAACAACCAAATAATCAGCTGGGAGATGTTGTAGGAAACAAAATCAACAAACGATTGTCAAGATTATGTCCATTTTCAATAAATGCCTGCATGAACTCATCCTTCACCTTTGTGTGAAAGTCAGGAAAACATCACAAAATCTACTGTAGTGAGAATAGTAACGATGAATTATAGACACTGAACAAAACATAATTGCACCAGAGATAATTGTCACAGACAGAAGAGCACTCAGCATCACTGTGAATGAAAGTTCATCATGGCTGCACAACAGATGCTGAGGTGAGAGTCTATTATGATAATGAATGTAAAGGGTCAGTAAAGACAGAGTTTTATTTGTGCAGAGGATGATTATGTAAATGAATTTACAATATACTGGACAATCTTACAAGTTACATACAGAAGAAAGAACTATTAAAACTGTTGACATGATTTTAAATGTGTTGCTTGTGTAATTTAGCTTGTATATGGTTAATAGTTCTCATTGGTCCTCACTCACATTACCCAAATAATCATCCAGTGACAGAGTTAAACCTTCTACCTTCAATCATCCAGTAACTTCAGTCTGTCTGTGGAAGATTACTGAAGACATTTTAAGACTGGGGTTAAATCTATGTCTAACCTAAACCAAATCTAAGAAGACTCAGGATGAACATATTTAGTTTGAAAGAAGTAAAATGGTTTTTGTCCTGAAATAATAAATGAAACCAAATGGGTGATTTGGCTGGTGTTCAGTGGGTTTACTGTGTGTGTAACATGAACATTGTACTATAAATAAATATCTAACAACAATCACTCAGTATATCACAATCACACAATATATTCTCTAAATCATTCCATTTAAAATCAGAATGTCAGTAAACATAAAATAAACTTATATCATAAACTATAAGAAATTGTTCATTAAATGAATGAAAATGTATTAGAAATCATGAATTGATCTACAATTTATATTTGATAAAAAAACAATAGAACTGGAAGATTACAATAAGTTTTACAAATTGATGACTTCCTATAGATTAGGGATTTAGTAGTGATTACTATCACTACTAAATCACACATTTTGTATTAAATACACTGTATAATGTTTAAACCTGTGCTGTATTTACATCCTGTTAACCCAGACGTGAATGCTTACTGTTGTTATGGCAACAAGTGACAGCTGATGCTAGTTTAGCTCAATCGTCCAACAAATATAAATAATAACCCACAAAATTACAGTTTAACAAATGTAACCAAAATCAACACAAACCACCAACAGTCATTCTGTCATTAACACTTCTATCCACTCCTATAGTCTACTGTTACACAGTACAACACAGTACAACACAGTACAACACAGCACAACACAACACAACACAGTACAACACAGTACAACACAGCACAACACAACACAACACAGTACAACACAGTACAACACAGCACAACACAGTACAACACAGCACAACACAGTACAACACAGCACAACACAGCACAACACAGTACAACATGTACATTAATGAACTATCACCTGTAAGAATAAATGAAACAAACAATGCTTTACTGTGTGTGGAACTACCAGCTGATCTGCTGCCATTACTCAAATCAGCAATGCATTCAATGAAATGGGCGATATCTGTATAGATCCAAAACATGCATATAAACAGCAAATACAGATGATTACATGAATATATGGAACACAAGCCATGATGTTAGGTCTTCAGACAGGCTGGCATGGAATGTGAAGTAGTTCCAGGAGAGATAATAAAGCTGATATATGTGTACTGTCATTTACTGGATACCATCTTAAAATATGCTCAAACCTTTGCTCTGTAAACACTATGATGCAGTTCTATTAGATACATGTATAAATGTGTATTAGGGATAGCATGCCTATTAGCTAATGTTTAGCTATTTTAGCTCATAATACGTCAGCTACATTTTGTCTCTTTGATACAGCACATATATTCATACCCTTTGCCTGAAGGCCATCTCTGAGATCAAACTGTATGGATGTGTGTATGATTGTGGTTATGGGGCGTTGTGTGTGTGTGTGTGTGTGTGTGTGTGTGTGTGTGTGTGTGTGTGTGTGTGTGTGTGTGTGTGTGTGTGTGTATGTGTGTTTACCACTTCACTAAACCATGCACAGATTTTTCTGACACGCTGTCTTGACATGTTTTTGTTTGTGTGTGCAGACGTAATAACTGCTAAATAGGGCTCTATTTTTAATCCTTACATTTAACAGTTGAGATTTCTGTCATATAAACATCTGATTCGATTAATTTTCATTTACAATGCCTGAAGCATGATGTGTCAGCCAAATTCATGTTCCACATCTGACACTGCAACAGTGAAGCTCCACGCTGCTGTCAGGAGACACACAGTGCTACATATCATACAGCACATGGACATTTCAAAAATTAACTTAAAATGAATTAAAATTGACATGATTTTTTTGTCAAACTCTACTACTGAAAATAAAAGGTAACCATCATACTATCAGTAGAAACACCCTTAGCTATAAAGATGCTGTCAAATCAGTAAATACCAATTTCCAGACTACAGTTATAAACTGTCATCACACGTTTGCAATCCATTAATGAAGATCATCCTATTCCCTATGAAATGAATGTGACCTCAGCCACAAAATCATTTAGGATGTTTGTTGGGTCAATCAATTCAACCAAATTGTTGTTAAAATAGTTCATTTGAACTGTAAAAGTCACAGCTGTGGTGTGTAGTCTATATGTTTTTGGAACAATGGCTCTTTGATTTCAGATGGAAAACAATTCCATCCTACTTTCATCTTCATCAGGTCAAACATTTGTAAAATTGTTACCACAACCATATTTATACATACACCACTGAATTTCAATTGTTATCAGCTTCTGAGGGATTACAGCTGTAATGGTGTTTCAGCCCAGGCACCTTTCCAGAATGAAGGAAAGTAAAATGCGCTGTGCCTCTTCAGACTTTATAATTAAAGTTATGCTCAATCAGCTAGTATGCATAGGATGGTAAGTTAGCAATTTCTTGGGCAAAGAAAAGCAATGATGTATGCAGGATAATGAATTATCTGTGGTCCAATCAGTCAACTGTCATTAGTGGTGAGGATTTGGGTTTTGTAGTATTGACTGAGGAAGAAAAGAGGTCTCCCCTGGAGTACCACCATGACCCTGGTACCGGCAACCATCAGGGTTTTAAGGGCCGTCCATATTAAGAACAATAACTGTAACATCCACACTTATGAACCATAACATCCTGTAAACAGTGATGTCAAGCACACGCTCCAGCTAAGTACTGATGAGCTGTTACTGCCGTACATTGTTCAGAGAAAAAAGAAAAGCAGCAGAGTTCAGAGGTGTGTGCCGATTCAGTGTGTTGATCACAAGTATTTCACACACTAGTTGTTGTGATGTTTCAACTGAGCCGACTGACAGCAGCACATGTTGAAGTGCAATGTGTAAAAATGCACCGCAGTGGCAGAAACACAGTATGAGCACAGATGTAAAGATCCACTAACTTAGTTCTTTACATTATCATAGAGAACAAAGTTCCAGTATCTTTGTGTAATAAAGACCTCTCTAAATAAATCACCTGTGGCTGTCATCCTGCTCCAATTTACAGCCCATCAGTCTGTTGTGAGAGAGGAGCAAAGCTGCATTAAAATAAAGAAATCCATCAGTCTCTGATAATGTCAGGCTGGAGGCACATTTTGTTGTGCTGTATGTTTTTTGGGAAAGGTTTTGATTGGCTGCTAGTGTTTCTATTGTTCATCAAATTGCTCTGAAAGTGATTCCAACGATATCATTCACCACTATCATCATCATTATAGTTGTGGTGTGAACTCCACCATCCAACTTCAGTTAGAATGATTTTTAAGCTGTAAACATCGTTGGAATCTCTTGTGACCACTGAAATACTGTGTGATCCCGCACAGAGCACATATATATATATATATATATATATATATATATATATATATACATAGATATATATCTATGTATACATATATATATATATATATATATATACATATATATGTATATGTATATATATACATATATATATATATACAGTCAAGCCCGAAATTATTCATACCCCCTTTGGACATGCCACTTTTTGTTCAAATGTAAATAAAAGTTGACTGAAATATTTTTTTTACCACAATGATGCCTTTTGTACATCGTATTTTTATCTTCTTGGAGACGCCTGTGTCACTTCCAGTCAAAAAACAACTTGCTGGTTGAATAAAAGTAACTTTAAGTCAAAATTTGCCAGGGGTATGAATAATTTTGGGCTTGACTGTATATATATATATATATATATAAATGTATATATATATATATGTATATATAGATATAACTGTATGGCATGTTGTCCGATCCTTCTACTCACGTTGATGTCTTCTGCTGTACTCTGCTTCTTGCTCTTTCTTCACTACTACTACTACTACTACTACTACTACTACTACTACTACTACTACTACTACTAGTAGTCTCTTCCAGCAATAGATGTGCTCTGTGAGAGATTTCGACAATGTTTCCAGCTTTAGCGTAGCAGTAAAAGCTATCAGGTAAGTGTTTATTTTAATAAACTCCTGGTGTACTTACAAACTTTTCAATGCATGGATTTATGAGTAAAGACCCTATTTGTATTACTGTAGAAGTTTGATAACGATCCAGGCATTATTAGTGGGGTCATTTACCAGATACACTGGTGGTCCCGTTAGTGCCTGTACTAAGACATTCGGCTGATGGCTCTAACTCCATTATTTTCCAACCAAATGAAAATGAACGGCTGAGGCGCTGATTAGATAGACATCATGGTGCATATGACGCTAGGTCGAACCATGGCTTTAAGGGGCAGGGGAGATAGTATTATTGCTGTTGGGAGGAAACAACTATGTGATGATTATGACAGACCTGTACACAAAGTGTGTTGCTGTTCAGACCCTCAGATGTACGAGTGCTGGTGAAGTGTCTTCAGCCAATTGTGAACTCAGTAATGATTGTGATTATTACTGAGCAGTAAACATACCATTAAACACATGATGTCTGCTTAAATATCCAGATAATACTTATAAAGCACTAACCCTTATTCATCATGTCATTGCATCTATGTAACTTGTGTATTATCTATTCAAATATCCTTCATTATAGTCAGAACCACTGCAACTATTCCTGTTACTGAACCATCCACAGCTACAAGAGAACATCTTCCAGATTCTCCTCAGAATAAAACTTCCAAGTCTCCAGTGCACATCACCCCCCAACACATGGGCAGGTCATTCATTTGTCCTTTCTTAAATGTAATTCATAAATGCCTTGTGATTTTTGAAAGAAAAATAGATTATTAAGATTAGATATGGTGTATCAGTCTGTATTGATCCCCCTTGGGAGATCAGGCTTGCTCAGTAGTGACAGCAACCTACAACTATCTGTGTTTGCTTTATTTGTAATGTGATGTACAGTTGAAGGAATGCTGCTGTTGTTCTTGCTCTTGGAGCATGTGTCATTTGATAAGCAGAATTGTGTTCTTTGTTATTTCTCCATTGTTCTGGTTTTGGAACCTGTCCTTCTTTATTAGCTTAATGAGTGGAAAGGACTCAGCTGGCATCACATCCACAGCTGATTTGCTGAATCCCAGTGAGAGACTAAATGGCATATCAAGCCTAAAAGACATTTTTTTTGTTAGTGTCAGAGTGACCAACCCAACCACACTGACTCAGCTTTGCTGTTTATTATATTATATACTGCTTGTGCTTTGTCGCCCTCCCCCCTTGTCTTTGTTGTCACTTTGTTGTCACTTTGTAGCCGCTCCACAGAGGGCACATGTCTAATTAATATGCACGTGCTGACCATATATGGTTGTGTCCAGGCGTTCCGGGGGCGGAGTATGAGGTGTGTTTACTTCCGCACCATTCTTGAGTCCGGTGTGATCTATCAATGGAAAATTGCGGAGAGTTGTGCGTAAATATTGTGGGTGTACGCCATTTTTGTCTTTTCCCCGTATGCAAAAATGTAGTAGCAGTTTTACACCCTTTTTGATAAATGAGGTCCCAGATTTGTAAGTATATATTTACAATGACCAGTTACCCTCAATAATGGTTATCATTATCTGCTTCATTTGCACTTTTTAAAGGACAAGCATCACCTGACGCCGGAATTCATGGTACGGGCTTTGATAAATTCTCTCTGCTGCGCGTAGAGCCATTTCCGGGTCACGTAAACCGACCAATTAAATATTAAAATGAAATTCAGTCCTGTCGTCTGTTTTTCCATTTCGTATTTTTTATTTGTGCGTAAAATTGAAATATGAAAAACCAGACATTTTTTCTTTTTTTGTGTTAGATTTAAAAACAAAAAACAAAATAATTTGTCACTTTTTCCTTTTTTGATTTTTTATTTCCAATCGAAAATAGAAAGAACGAATGATACACAGATTTGCAGTGTAATTCAATTTTTGTTTTTGTGTTTCAAAACGAAAATCAAATAAACCAGTCGTTTTTTGTTTTTTAATTCCCATTCATGAACGGAAAATCCAAATACCAGAACATACACGGACTGTGCCCGTTTTTCCATTTCATATTTTTGATCTGAGCCTAAAATTGAAATATGAAAAACCTGACATTTTTTATAATAAAAAACAAAATAACCAGTCAATTTTTCATTATTTGATTTTTGATTGCCAATTAAAAATGGAAAGAATGAATGATACACGGATTCAGAAGGTAGCCTATTTTTTCTTTCTACGTATTTCATTGTTTACAAAAGTATTGATGGCCGTTTGATCGGTCAACGCATTTTATCAATTATATGTTGATTTAAATCGATTTTTCTCAATGTAATATCAGCAGTTGTCTGAAAAATAGGATATGTAGGCTATTTGATATAGGTGAGAGAGTTTATATGTCCTCTCTCTCTCTCTCTCTCTGTGTGTGTGTGTGTTAGTTACTCCCTCTCTCTCTTTCTTCACTGATAAAAGGAAGTAAATGATACAGTGATGCTATAAGGACTGTAAAATGTGTCATAGTCTTTACTGAAACAGGTTTTGTCTCTCACCTAGAATATTAGCTGTCCTGCAGCCTACACAGTGAATTATATTGAAGACTGGAACAGAGTGGGAGATGATGCTGAATATGGATGATCACACCTTTTCACATCATTTCCGTGTCACCAAGCCCCAGTTTGAATGTATCATGATGAAGCTGCAGGACAATGGTATTCAAAAACAACACAGTCAAGGTCTACCACCAGTTCCTGCAACAAAGAAGGTGCTGATGTTCCTGTGGTACATGGCCAACCAAAACAGCTTCCATGAGATGTCTGATAAATTTGATGTGTCACAGTCCACAACACACAGGATCATCCTACAAGTGCTCAACATCATGTGCACAATAGGATCATCCTTTATATCCTGGCCAAATACCTGTGAGAAAGCAGCATCTGCTGCTGCTTTCCACCACCTCTGTGGTCTCAGTGGTGTCATCTGTGCTATTGATGGATGCCACATCAGGGTGCAAAGGCCACCAATAAGAGGAGGAGACTACATGAATCGAAAGTCTTTTTATTCTGTCCTCCTTCAGGGAATTGTGGATGTGTGTGTTGGTGCTGTGTGGGTGCTGGAGCAATAAGCAGCCTCTGCTGGAGGTGCTGTGACAGCTGAAGGCCCAAGCACCTCTGGTCGTCTTATATCAAGCCCCACTGATGTGCCAACCACAGGGAAGACCATGTCATGCTGCCCTGCTAGAAGGTCATCCATCGCTCCAAAAAATTGGAAGCAGATGATTCCTTTTCCTGTTGCTTTGTTGTTGTCCTTTATTTTTTTGTAAGCATCAATTAGTGTGTTCCACTTCCTGGCCACTTTATCAGGACAAAACAATTCAGAAAAGTGGCTGCAGAGCTTCTTCTGTCTCCTTCCACAGGTTCTTCTTATTAGACCGTGCAGATTTCAACCGAGAGTTCAGCTCTTTTAGATTCTTCGGGAGGCCATCGGCTTCTGCTGCCAGGTGTTGGCACATCAAACCAATAAGGAACAGCGTTTGGTCCCTACTGAAGCCTTCATTGCCAGGCAGGGCAGGAGATGGTGATGGGCTGAGGCGGGCAGCATTCTCCTTGAAGCTCTCTACAATACACATATGAGTAATAGGCTGTCAAACATTGTTTTTGTTATTATTATTATTATTTTATCTAACCTGCTGTGGTGTGACTGTCCTCAGTCATAACCAGGTTCGCCACAGTGGTGCAATCCGCGTTGACGTAGTGCGTCGTAAGATCTTTCTGAAACAAAGGTCCAGGAAAAGGTGTCCTCCTGTCTGGGTCCACAAATAGATCAGCGTTGTTGTCCACATAGACTGGAAAAAAAAGAAAGAAAAGGTTTACATCACGGCCATTTCCCTCATACATTTTTTACATGAAAAATATTTTGCAACAAAACTTTTTTTGTTATATCCAGAGTAGAGATGCACACGATTAAGACGATAAATGAGCGTCTGCATGTCATTCCCCTGTAAGGATGGTGCCCAAAAAAACCCAAAAACAAAAACAAGGACGCACTGCGCTCGCTCTCCAGCTGGCTCACTGGTAAATCACCTACAGCTGACCGAGCTCAGCTGTCAGAGTAGCTATGCTGTGCCTCTCTCTTTAGCCTGGTGTTTGGCTGTACGCTACTTTGTATAAAAATAGTTAATTATGTGAACAACTAACCTCCATCTGAGGCTGATCAGCTGCTACAAGGCACAGTGGATACTGTAGCTCTGTGTGTGTGTGTGTGTGTGTGTGTGTGTGTGTGTGTGTGTGTGTGTGTGTGTTTGTTTTCTAACGGCAAAACAACAACAACAACATTGATCATCCTCTCAATCACCAATAGAGGATCGGGTTGCCTATCGGCACAAGCCGTCACCAACACTCAATCAATGGTTTGGTTAATGGACGCCCGTTAAGGCTCGTTAACTGATTACCGTTTTAACCCTCGGTGCATCCATAATCCAGAGGTCATTCACTACATCGTAGGCTACTATTTATAACCCTTCTCTGCATAAACAGGTCACTGAAAAAACATAAATACAAAAAAAAACAGCGGCTGAAACTACCAGGCTAACATTTAGCCGTTGTTAGCACGGTCTGCTTTGTAGTTTGCATATACACATGAAAAATGTAAATTACACTATGACAGCATTTCCATACATATACATCTAACAATACTATGTATACGGCTGACTTATTGTGACAACAAATAGTAAAAAGTGTTAATAAAAGGATTATTACAGGAGCTTCTACTTACTGTTTACAACCGGGGCAGCCATCTTTAAATGTCAACTCGGGGGTTGTGTGGATCGTCCGACCTCGGGGGTCGTTCCAGTTGAAAGTTCTGACTCGGAGCTTGGAAATCCCGACTTCCGAGTACAACTGGAACGCACCATAAGACACAAAGAAAAGAAGTAAGTGCAGGGAACCGTGGCTGCAATCAAGGGAACTGAGATGCATCCTCTCACATGGACCAGCTTAAAACTAAATAAACCCAACTAAATCACCTGAGGATCATTCACTCTCATCCCATTGTCAGGCTCGTCTCTGAGACAGTTGAAGAGGCACAACAGCTTGTAATGTGGAACTTTTAGGATGCAGGATACGTTTATTTCAAACAGAAAACTTCCACTGGTTGTACATGTTGCTGAAGGCAGCAGTAACTAAAGAGGAAGAGTGTCGAGCATCTTTCTGCACCTGCTCAGATTTGTTGCAGCTTGTGTTGAGCTTCACATAAACCATCTGAGGAGATAGATAGTACATACATCACATAGTTTTAAAGTAGCAATGTTAAATTATTGCCTCTTTCGCTGCTTTGCCAGCAACACTCAGAAATCAATTCTTGAGATTTTTCAGGTGAACAATAACAGCAATGGTCAGTTGATTGGAATGTTACCAACTGCACTGTGATATTATTATTTTTCACACTTTGTACATGAAAATCCCTGTTCCAGCCTTTCAGTGTCGTTCCTCCCCCTGAGCACCTAGTGGCATTGCAGGCATGTAATTCCATGTCATGTCTACATTTAACATGTTCCAAACACGGCTGTGCCCTCAGTGATGAGTCCCAGATGTCCAGGACAAAGAGCAGGGTGGTACTGATGAAAATCAAAGTGTCTGACCCTGATGCAACCTCTGTACCAGGCCACAGCACATCAGTACAAACCAATCATCAGACTCCCACTGAGTGCTGCTTATTTTAAGATTGAATTATCAGCACTACTGATATTCTCACAATCTCAACAGCCTTTGATTGTATCTCAGTAACTTTTACACTGATGTATTAAAAAATGATTTAAATTATGTTTGATGTTGTGTCTTAGAAAGCAGCATGCTGCTTCAAGGCATATATACTGTCTTTGTTAGTTCCCTGTCGGCCAATTTCTTCTGTTAAATTAGAAGAGTCCACTTAAAGCAAAGATCTGGATTTAAACAGATTAAACTGACCGGGCACTCCTGTACATTTCACATTTATATATTGTTTATATATTGTAGGGTTAGTGAATAGTGAAGTGGCTTTTTACATCTGATAAGAAGTTATCAAGTGAAATGACAATAGAAGGTGAAAATGTATGTAGTTAATTGCCCACATCATGGCTATGTCTGTATTTTGTACTGTAGGTTTAAAAAGAGACTAAGGGAATTACTGCAGTCTCCTACCTGTGTGGGTGAAATATTAGTTAACCGGGTCATTCTAATGTCATATTTGAGTCCTGTTGGCAGCAGGTCATGACCTGCCTGTTTAAGAGCAGGAGGTTGGCTGAGCTAACGATCTTAATGAGTCTCACTGTATGCTATGGTAACTAAGGCTGGGTGGAGATACGAGTATGTTTTTCATAGGCGCCCACACTGGTTTCCTCTTAAAATTGATAGCAACCCACCTACATTCAGAATACGTGACCTCTTTAACGTTAATCAGCATAGTGTGTTGTTAATAGTTTAATAACCAATAGAGGCATAGATGTGTGGAGGATAACCTAATTGGAAGGGAAGAAATATACCTTGTTTATGAAGAAAAGAGATGGAGCCCTCAAAAAATCTCTAAAATCAGGACTGGAAACTGACTGTCTGATATATAAAAACCTTAGAAATAAAGTTACGGGACAACTCAGGAAAGCTAAATCTAATTTCATCCTCGAGATAATAAAAAGGAACACAAAAATGTTATGATCAATTTACAGGAAAAGTGCACCACAAGAGTTGACCTATAGAGCTTAGATTAAATGGGATTATACAAAATGACAGTTGAGCTGTTGCAAATAGTTTCAATGAGTATTTTATGAACTTGGTATTGGAACTGGGTGGTAATTTTACAGAAACCCAATGTCCTACGGTTTTAACCAATGAAAGTTTAATGATTTTTAAATATACAGACAAAGGAAAGGTCAACAAAATCCTCATTATCAAATTTAAGAGCAAAACACACTTGTGGACTTGACACTGTTTCTCTTAAAAAATATAAAGATATTTTCATCACTCTCTTTTGATACTTTCTATCACTCATATTATAAACCAGTCACTGGATGAAAGCATATCCCCTAGCACCTTGAAGACTGCCATCTTTACTCCTATATACAAATCGGGCGACAGACAGGAAGTAAGCAAATACAGGCCCATCAGCACCTTTTCAAAAATTGTGGAAAAGGTTGTTGCTGAACAATTGGTAGATCATCTAATTAAAGAAAATCTACTCCATCCCATGCAATTTGGGTTAGAGAAAACCATTCATCTGAATCTGCTTGTTGCTACTTCCTTGAAGTCATTTTTTATTTTATTTCTTGATCTGCGTAAGGCTTTTGATACAGTAAATCACCCAGTACTCCTCTTTAAATAGTCTAAATTCAAACTTTCCGTTAAGATACTAAATTGGATTCATTCTGACTTACATAAGATAAGGGACATCATCATCTTTAAGAGCTTGTGTTATGGGAGTGCTGCATGGTTCCATCTGAAGGCCGTTGATGTTTAATGCATACATCAATTATCTTCCATCTGTGTGTGATGGTGTAGACCCTGATGTATGCAGATGACACAGTCTTATATGTACATGGTAAAGACCCTGAACAAATTTCTGCCAAATTGACATCAACAATGGAAAATGTTACAGAGTTGGTCAGTTATTCATATCTCACTCTGAATGTTGAGAACACAGTGACCATGTATTTCCTGAGTAGACAAAAACAAAGGGTTCTTTAAAGGGTTCTCTAAATGGACAAACAATAAAAAATGTCAATGAGTTTAAATACTTAGGTGTCACTATAGATTCCACTCTTACATTCAAAAGGCATATTAAAAAGATGTGCCATGTATTGAAATACAATATGCTCATTTTAGACATATTAGGAATTCACTAACCGCTGAGGCCTCTCTCTCTCTCGCTCTCTCTCTCTCTCTCTCTATATATATATATATATATATATATATATATATATACTTGAATGCAATTATTTTTTATTTTTTATATTACTGTATATCATATTGGACATAGGCAAACAAGACTGTCTTGAAACCTATCCAGACACAAACAGGCCCTTAAAGTCTTGGACAGGATATCAAGACAGTATCACCATTGTGATATAAGTGTTAAACATAAAAGGCTCAGCTTTGACAATTTAATTGCTGCTCCTCCACCGTTGAAGAGCTTTGTTTTGCTCCGCTCTCAACAAATGAGCAGAGCTCCAAGGTCTGCTTCAAGGGTAGATTGTAGTGTCTGGCTCCGCCTCTGCACAATTGGCCTTTTCCAGCAGATCCATGAAGGATGGAATAAGTTTCCTACTGATCTGAAAACCTGCACAGACTTTCATATTTTCTCTCAGGAAGTTAAAAAAATGATTTTAAGTTGGCAGTCTCCCCTCTACTGTTCACCCTCTACACTGCTAACTTCAAGTACAACTCTGAGTCAAGTTTTCTGATGACACTGCAATAGTGGGGTGTTTTAAGGATGGACAGGAGGGTGAGTACAGGAGCCTGGTGGAGGACTTTGGGAAATGGTGCAGAACAAACCACCTGCAGCTGAATGCCACCAAGACCAAGGAGATGGTTGTGGACTTCAGGAGGTCGAGCCCCCTCTGCTACCAGTCTCCATTGAGGGGATTAATGTGGAGGTAGTCAGGACCGACAAATAGCTGGGGCTGCATCTGGACAGTAAACTGATTTGGTCAGCAAACACAGATGCAGTTTACAGGAAGGGGCAGAGCCAGGTCTATTTCCTCAGGAGGCTGGGGTCCTTTCACATTTGTAGCAAACTCCTCCTGATGTTTTACCAGTCTGTCATGACCAGTGTCCTCTTCTATGCTGTGGTGTGCTGGGGAGGCAGCACTAGGAAAAGGGACACTGGTGTCACCAGCATCTCATGGGTCACCTGACCTGCATGGCCAAACGTCCACTGAGCAGAAATCAGCTCTCACAGCCTCAGCACGACCATTACTGTGATAGTTAAAAATGTAAAAATTGCTCTAAATCAGTTGATCAGCTGTCCATCCATCCATCCATCCATCCATCCATCCATCCATCTATGTATGTATGTATCTATCTATCTATCTATCTAGAATCTTAAATGATGATGTGACACAGATGTAGTGGGTGGGGTTTGGGATGGT
This sequence comes from Scomber japonicus, assembly GCF_027409825.1. Lineage (NCBI taxonomy): Eukaryota > Metazoa > Chordata > Actinopteri > Scombriformes > Scombridae > Scomber > Scomber japonicus. Next base: position 31,837,401 of record NC_070594.1, on the reverse strand, counting down.
GTTACAGCTCTTATGTGGATGTCCCTGTTGCTTTTTTCTTGTTGTGTTGTATGAATTTATCATCATTACTATTACTAATGTATTTTGATTTGGTCAAATGTCATAAAGTTTTATGTTTTGTGCTTGAAGACCCCTTGCAAAATGAGATGTGCATCTCAAGTGGTTTAACCTCTAATTACATTTTGAAATACAAATAATACAAAACATAAGAAATCTGTTAGTGATGATAGACATGTTTGACATTGAATATGTTCTGTTTTTTAGACTGGATTATTTAGTGCTTTCTGACTTTAGTAATCTGCAAATCCTAGTGGTAAGAGTTCATCGATCGATCTGTCTATCTATCGATCTATCTATCTATCTTTCTATCTATCTATCTATCTATCTATCTATCTATCGATCTATCTATCTATCTATCTATCTATCTATCTATCTATATATCTATCTATCTATCTATCTATCTATCTATCTATCTATCGATCTATCGATCTATCTATCTATCTATCTATCTATCTCCATAGAATCTTAAATTGAATAACTCTATATTGGATACCCTCAGATGTTACTCCACTACTCTGAAGTGAGTGATGTACCAAGATCTTTCTCCCATGCCTGTTGGATGGGTATAAATGGATTAGGTTGGGCAAGTCATAAAAGTTTATAGATACATGAGATTGTGCTCCTTTTTGTACTAGCTGTCTTTAGGCTGTGCTCGATTCTGTTTTAAATACAAGAGTGGTGTTGTCATTTAGCTTCTTACCGATGATGGATTTAATTCTCTCCTCTAGCCAGTTCCAGCTACTGACAAATCTTTATAAGCCCAGGCAAGGGGATATCTTGCATGCACAGGGGATGGCTGATATGACATACAGGATCCTTGATAAAATATTCATTTTGAGTGTTTCAGTCCTTCTCCCACAACAATATGGTTAGAACAGTCCACCTTTTGAGATAAACTTTAATTTTTGTTAATAGGTCTGGGCCATTCAAATTACACATTTGGGTGATTGGAAAAGTAATATTAATACTGAGATATTTCATGCCTTTATTTTTCCAAATGAAGGGTGTTCCTGCTGGGTCTGTTTGGAATGTGTGTTGATTCAAGGGCATTGCCTCACTTTTACTCCACTTTAAAGATACTCAATATAAAAATAAAACTGTTACAGCTATAACTCTTGTACTTTTATTCTTAAGTAAATATTTGAATGCAGAATTATCATCAAAATGTTCCATTTATTTCAAAAATCCTTATTAGGCAAAGTGTTCAGATTATTGTTATGTATGTACACATGCAAACACACCATTTTAATGTTTGTGCTGGTGGAGATGGAGTCAGTCTTATTTACTTAACAACACTATATTGTATGGACACATTACATGTTGAGAGCAATATTTCTTATCATTTCTCATCATATCATTTCAATAATTATGATGTCATACACAAGGAAAATTCTAAAATTATGTCATCATGACATCACATTTAGTCCTGTGATAGGTATCATATAGCCATTCCAGAAGTGTAGTATACACTCTACAGGACACTTTGAGGGAGAGTAACATTTACCAAACTCTGAGTGTTGTATTTTGACAACCGACACAAACAGACCATCATTTCTACAAAGAACAACAAGGTAAGCTAGCTTCTTTCCTAAATTGAACTGCATATGTGGCATGTGCTCTAACCACTCAACCACCTGCGCGCCCACATTTTTATACATTTTTGCCCCTAGCATTAGTTATTGCATAATATGTATATAAAATATATAACTTTTCTGAATCAGTAATGTTCGCACATATTGCTGATTTCGAAAAATATTAAAATTGGTTCTTAGCTGCTCCTGTTAGCAATTACAAATAATGGATTTTTTTGGCTACCATTAATTTTATGCAGATTTTCCGCATAAAAAAAGCAATGTGTGGACACAAGACCCTCATTTGACAAGACAAGATTTGATTTTTATTATTTATATAATATTTTGCTGTTTGGGACATTTTGGGGGGTGTATAGCTTCTAGCCAATAACAGCTTGCAGGGTCTGAGGTTTGCACTTTATAAAAAATCAAGCAGAGGTTACAACACTGTTTTATTTATGTGCTTTAAACATGAGCCATTATACACTTTGGCCACTTTTAGCAGTTGTCATTTGTCATTAAACTGGGGACGAGGGGCCAACTCTGAATGTTGTGTTTAAAAACAGCAACTGACAAATTCTACATGGTTTAATACATTGAATTAAACATAATGCTAATTTTAAGCATGTTTTTGTGGCTACCTGCGGCAGCAAAAGGAGTGATAAACATGTTATCACCACATCAGCAATATTTAGTGTAATGCAATCTAATGCCAATAAAAGCCACATCTGCAAAGCTTAAAATGTTTTTCTGTTTGCTTCTTTCAGATTTGTGTGAATACTGAGGAACATCATCATGTCAGGACAACAATCCCAGGATCAGCCCACGTGTTCTGCATGGATGCAGACACCTGATGCCCTGTGTATTGACCTGTCGCACATTGATCAAGATGAAGTTAGATTTGCTGTCTATTCATTTCTGATACAAATGATGACAGAGTAAGTGTTACAGCTCAAAATACAGAATTTATAGTATTCTTATATAAATTCTTGACATATACAGCCATGTGTAACTGTGGTAAATGTACTTTTGTGACAAATTAGCACTGCATAAAAATTGTGATTATCAAAGTTGTGTTTAGATTGGTATCACCTTCATATGTGTTAATACCAAAATACTAATTGTGTTGTACAGCAATTTGAACATTTTGAGACAAGACTTTGTGACTGCTGAGTTGGAGGCTACACTTGCTGAGTCTTGCATGAATATGATCCAGGCTTTATCAGAGACAATCCTGGATGTTGCACTGCCACAGGTCTACAGACACAGAAGAACCTGTGGCACCTTTTCCCCAGTGGTCTTCCCTATTACAGAGGACCAAATCCATGCCTGCCTAGGGGATTCCATTCAATACATCCTGGTCAATTCTCTGCATGCCCCAAGGAATGTTTTGGAGAACACCAAAGTCCTCACAGGGTTGATTGTGAGACACATTTCAAAGACAGTCAACTCAGCCCAGGATTTATACATTCAGACATCCAACCAGGAGTCCAGAGTCCCAGTAGTTTTTGTCAGTGGCTGCCTAACTTTATTTCCAGACCTTAAAAACATGGTTTGTGAAATCGCAACCATACTGATGGCAAGTCTAAACAATCAGGGGTTGTTGGAACTCAGGAGTTATCAGGATCTCTCAAGCCTGAGTAATATTTTCGAATTGGTGCCCCCCACATTTTGTGGTAACTCCAGGGATGGCTTAAAGAGATTTTTAAGGACTTACATCACTCGCATGGTGACCATACTAAAAAGCAGGGCTCAAAAGGTTTACAAGAGGAGTAGAATGAGCTCTAGTGATCACGAAAATATCTGTATTATAATTGGCTCAGACACACACATTCTAACTGCGGAAGACAGTAGTCAAGCATGTGGACAGTCAGCCATGTCTTCCAATCATGGTTTGGCTGTCATATCAGATGCTGTGCCTGACAACAATGAAGTAGAATGTCCCTGTGAGACTTCTGCCTTCGACTCAGTTACAATAACTGGTACAAGAATGGATCCAGCTCCTGATGAAGCAGAAATGATCAAAAATATTGCTAATGAACTGGTACAAACAGTACTTGGAGATTACTCGGCAGAGGAGTCAGACAGTTCTCAAGTGCCTGTGCTGGAGGTTGTTTACGTTCCTGAATTAAAAGAACTCACAGACAGAATCTTTAATCTGGTTATGAGTGGACAAGACTACCAGATTCCTTGCCAGCCAACTGGTGTGCGCATGGGTGATACTGTAACCTACAGGAAGCTGTCGAGAAGGGACATCAATACCCCAGGCATCGTCACTCAAGCCCTCTACATGAGGACAGAGGAGTTGGTCTGTCGCTGTGCTGTGCAGGCTCTCCTCTGGGCAACAATGGATTCACTTGACTATGGGCAGTCTTCACAGAACTTACACATTCCAAGTTCTGAGGTTGAGTTTGAAGATGTATCAGAACCTGCAGCAGGAGATGGTGGATATATTCGTAGACTATTTCATCATGTTTGGAATGTTTCAAATTCCACATATGGAAGCATACTGGAACAACTCCAGCAACCTGTGTCATCCGCACCAATGCAGTTACATTCGTCAGCCTTTGCGCATATATGCCTGGTGACTCTTGTGGTTGTGGAAATTCTTTTAAACATAGACATAAACATTAGGGATTATGAAACTCTTTTAGAGTTTGTGAACCAAATAGTTGTGCCGCTTAAAGATATTGACCTGAGACTGTATGACCATTTCCATGCCTCCTTAATGGGTCGAAGTTACAAAGACATTGGTCGTGCTGCCTTAAATGACCTCCTGCTGGAGTTTGGCTCTGTAGAAGTGATGGAGCAGGCAGTGAGAGCAGGGGATCCTGATTTTGTGGAAGCTCTTATGAGAGCACTGAGAAAACAGCTGAAGCTTTCTACACCTCCAATGTCTCATAGAAACACAGACAAGACATCATTCTGCAGTTTCTTCAAGAGGTTCAAAAGACTGTGCTGCAGAAAAACTTCTAAGAAGGGAAGCAAGACCTCAACTGTGAGCTCTCCAACCCGTGACCAGAACAAGAAGCTACAAGGTAAAATAACATCCACACTAGTATTCCTTAGCTGTTTGAAATAGATCCATCACTACAGTTTGTAATCCTGTGTGGTATCAACTATCTTCATTTTTTTTGTAGCAAACTGTATTGTATAGTTGCTCAGCTATGCGATCCGTACTCATTTAATTGAAAACCTTTTTTTTTTTTAGCATTGTGCAAATGTCAACTTTTCATTCCCAATTCCATTTACCGTTTAAACTAGGGATGTCAATCCATTAAAATATTTAATCGTGATTAATTGCATTATTGTTATGAGTTAACTTGTGATTAAACGCATATTTACATTTAAAAAAAAAAAAGTACTTTAAAAGAATAAGACTCTTTTCTTTATCCATTTCTGTTAGTTATCCCAAATGTTACTGCTGCATCACTTCCTTATTTTCAAACTACACGTCCTGACAAGGGTCAAACACAAAATAATGTTGTTAAAATTAATTTGCGTAAACACGTTAACTTTGACAGCCCTAGTTTGAACCAATTATTATTTGTACAGTGGGTCAGCCACAAGACGCAGTTGATAATAATTTGGGGTTTTTGTTTTTTTCACAGAATGCTTGAGTGAAGAGGAGTTTCTGAAAGGCGAAATTAAGCATCAACGACGTCCACTCATGAGCAGGATAGCCTCTTCCCCCAGGCACATATGTTCATCTTTAAGGAAGATGTTTTCCTCCATTGGTAGAAGACTGAGCAGACCATTCATCACCTGTCACTGCCCAGAGAGCCAGGACGGCATCAGCACAGATGGGACTCAAGACCTGTGTGAGGCTACAGAGATGCGAGTTCCACCATACTGGAGGTGAAGACGAGCCGCAGCAGACTGACTGGAGGGGAGCAGTCTCAGGAGAAGCGATGATGGTCCTTAAGGGCCAAAACATCATAGAACATTTCACAAAACACAACAACATTACACAAAACACCACAACTTTACACAAAACACAACACACCCCAACCGGTCGAGGCAGATGGCCGCCCACTCCGAGTCTGGTTCTGCCTGAGGTTTCTTCCTGTTAAAGGGGAGTTTTTTCTTGCCGCTGTCGCCAAGTGCTTGCTCATGTGGAAATGTTGGGTCTCTATAAAAGAGTACGGTCTAGACCTGCTCTATGTGTAAAGTGCCCTGAGATAACTTTTGTTGTGATTTGGTGCTACAGTATATAAACATAGATTGACTGACTGACATCATTTCACAAAACACATTTCAAGAAACACATTTCACACAATAAAAAAAGAAAAGAACTTATTTCATTTATTGCCTCCGTTTTGCTGTATGTATTTTAGTTATGCAGGTGTCTATGGGGTACCGTTTGTAAAGCGGCTCACGCTGAAAACAGCAACATTTTGTCACATTTAGCTGGTGTGAATTTTTGAGAGTCACTTTTTTGCACATTTACAACAATATTTGTGATATTTTAAATATTTAAATCCAAATGTTAAATGTTAATGTGGCGGGGGTAGGGTAAATTTCTATCAGGTATCAAATCTTCCAGGAATTTAAAAGGTTGCACGACAACGCCACCCTGGGAATTTCACCCAGGGAGTAGACACAGGTTCGCTCTATTCAATAGGCTTTGAGACGTGGTTCAAGGTATAAAAATACTTTTTTTTATTACAATTGTTTAAAATAATATCAAACTCACTCACACCAAAGAAAGGAAACTAAGTCAGGTCAGAGGCTTACCGGGTGGATAAGTAGTAGACGGGAGTAGTTCACCCAAAATAGAAAAATAAAATAAAAGTCACCCACACACACACACACTGAAGTATCCACCACCAAAGAGCACAGCACACCAACGAAGGGGAGACACCACCACCAGTCACCGCCACCACCACCGGCCTCCGACACTGGAACAAAGATAAAATAATTAATGGGGGGTTTGCAACTCAAACAACACACTAAATAAAATAAAAATAATTTAGAAACAGAAAACAAATATAACTAAACCCTTAATTAAAGCAAACACTTAATTCAAAGAAAGTACACAATTTACAATATAATTAAACACAAAAAAACAGAAAAATCAAAAGGAAATAAGTAAACCTATGCAAATAACCCAAATTAATTCATACAACCCACACCTCACTCATACCACCAAGCAAAATAAGAACAGGGAGTCACTTAGCCTCAGCATGCGTGGCTATGCCATGCAAAGCTGCTGTGGCAGCAAGAGTCTTTTAATGGAGAGCCAGCAGCTTAATTGTCCGTGGAGAGAAGGCCGCAGTCAAAACGCCGCCCTAGTAGGCCGCACAGCAGAGCAGCAGCAAAGCAGCAAGCAGCAGCAAGCAGCAGACAGACAGAGCAGCAGCAAGCAGGCAAAGCGAAGGCACGCTGGCAAAAAGAGACGAGACAAAGCAGCAGCAGTCCGATCTGTGGTTCCACCTGTAGCAGAAATAGAGGCGCACACACACACACTCATACAGGCAGGAGGAGGAGCGCGACAGATCCGGACATCAGCATTTCCACGCTAAAGGAGAGCTCATGAACAGCACAGAGCAACACGTGCAGCAGCACACCTGCTGTAGCGGAGAGGAAGACCAACCTCTTACCCAGAAGTGATGTGGCAGCTAGAGAGCCGTCCTAAATACGGGCCTCTGCTCTGGGATAGGCTAACAGGCCATCGGGGTGCGTTCAAGATCGTACAATGCATAGGCTCAGCTATACTGCCACATTAAATTTAAATGCTAAATCTAAATCTAAATGTTAAATGTAAATCTAAATGTTAAATGTAAATCTAAATGTTAAATGTAAATCTAAATTTTAAATCTAAATGTTAAATGTAAATCTAAATGTTAAATGTAAATCTAAATGTTAAATGTAAATCTAAATGTTAAATGTAAATCTAAATGTTAAATGTAAATCTAAATTTTAAATCTAAATGTTAAATGTAAATCTAAATGTTAAATGTAAATCTAAATGTTAAATGTAAATCTAAATGTTAAATCTAAATCTAAATGTTAAATCTAAATCTAAATGTTAAATCTAAATGTTAAATCTAAATCTAAATGTTAAATCTAAATCTAAATCTAAATGTTAAATCTAAATGTTAAATCTAAATCTAAATGTTACATTTAAATGTTAAATCTAAATCTAAATGTTAAATCTAAATGTTTCGAGTGAAACTAAATATTTAGCTAATATGCAAATTCAAATGCCGGTAACAGGAAGTACCAAAATAAAAGCTTGAGGAGGTCAGAGTGTGTTTATAGTGACAAATAATGAATAAACCCCATCTTATCCAGGGAAATGGACTCTTGGACATGGATTATCGTGATAATAACTACCTAAAATAACAAACACGGTTGGAGAAACTTTATTTGAAGAGTACTGTGAGTTTTTAGTGTGTCACTTTTATGAAGGGTGCCGGACTTATGACCTGTAGCCACTACAGCCATCCACAAGGGGGCTCACTATGACTGATCTGTCATCCTACACCCTCGCTCCTCCACCCGGTACACTGTACCGTCGGCCATGATCGCGCCGCAAACATGACTGAATCTACTTTAGCTGAGAACATCGGCGACGGCAACAGCGTCAGCAACTGCCACAGGTGGTTTCCATCTGGTTTGCAAAAATCGGATCTCATGTGCTTTATGACTGTTCAGACTTCATAAGAGCCATCCGATTCCAATCTAGATGGGCTAAAAATCGGATTTTGGCTTGCAGTGTGAACGCAGCCTAGGTCATTAAACCCAGCATGTTTAGACCCTTAGTACATGTATAGAGGTGCATTTGTGACATATTAAAAAAATAACTGGAATATAAAATATAGTTAAATAACATACCTAACCGTAACTGAAGTGGGTAGAGGGGAGTTTACATTCCCAAATATAAACCTAAAAAATACCAATAAACATCTGACATAAATAAATACGTTCAAACAGTATAACTGAACTTGTCTACTCACTTCTGATGCCGGGTGTTATCCTGTATGTATCAGGGGCCTTTCCACAAGTGAGGAACTGAGGAATCTTTAGAATTTACAGGAGTTGAATAAGAGCTAGGGATTAAATCTAGATAATATTGCATCTATATTATTTGGGATTGCTTTAAACGTGTTCTCCTGATACTGGCCACCGGACAGTGAACACTGATTCCAAGTTCAAATACTCCTGTAGCAACAGTTTTATTACTCCTATCGGATAGTACTGAATCAATTAGTTATGAGTTGAAAGGGATTTTTAGATTAGGTCCAGAAGGTTCAGTGATTAGCTGTAATCACTGAACCACATTTTAAGTAATCAAAGGCATCTGATTACATATATAATACTAACAATTTTTCTACTCCAGTTCTCTCTAATCTATTCTGTCTGCAGACACATGACAGAGGGATTGTTTAAATCTCACACAATCATTATAGGCATTAGCAATGGCAGGAAAAAATGTGAAAGAATTCATTAAGAGAGATAAATGCATAGTTATTTAATCCATCAGATATTCAGTCCGAAGCTCAATCTCTTTTCAACAAACCGGTGCTGATCTCCTATCAGCTTGCTCCCATCTTTATAAATCTATACCTCACAACTGGCATTAATCTCTCACTGAGAGAGAGACTTGGGAATTACAGACATACATCACACCACAGCTTTCCACTTTATCTGATTTTGATGATCTATGACTTTGAGGTCATGCTGTACAAAGACACCTACATTGCCAACACAAACTTGATGATGTACATCAAGTGTAAAGATGAAATGTACACTTGTTTGTACACCTAGGGAGCATCACTATTGTAGTTTTAAGTGTCTATAATTGATTTTTTCATAATGACAATGGATCAAATGACAGTAGTCAGAGGCATCATTCTGATGATCCAACAGAGTTATCAATTGACCCTGCAGCTTCCTTTGACTTTACTGAGCTTTAATTAGAGTTTCAGCTCTGTTGTTTTCTCATACAGGTAGCAATTAGCTGGTGGACATAGTGGAGTATTTAGCTGCTATCTTCCAGTTGGTAAAAGAGAGTAAATATTGGACTAGCATTCTCCTGATGGCCAGAAAAGCAATTCAAAAATGAATGATGATGATGTTTTTGCCAGGGTGGGATCTACTGGGATGGCCCCTAAAAATACCTTGACAACCCAGTTTTAGACAGTCTAATTAAATATATATGAAAAGCTGTGGATGGTCTGAAATTTACAAGAACAAACTGATGTGTGAGTGCAAGTGAATGCAACAAAAGATAAAGCCAGCTGCTGTTTGTCTTTGCAGCAGGCAGCAGCTTGATATTCTATACACCTCAGCTTTTTTTTTTTGTCAAATGCATGTGTAGTGTTGCCACGGATGCTTTTATAGTGTAGTCTCAGTAATGGAGGCATGAACATCTGCTTTGTCAAGTCCCTCTTGACAACCCAGTGAAAATGCTGTTGCAAGTGGTAAACTCATTGTTTAAAAGGCACCATTACATTAATGATATAATGGTTTAGGCCAGCTCAGAGACCAATATAGCTGCTTGGAGGATACAAGCCACTTTTACCTTTTCTCACATTTATAAAATCTTAGTTTATCCTGTAAATTACCTATTTTTGGCACAAGCTTAAATGCTTAGAAAGCATGTTCAATTCTCTTTTTTAAAATAATGGTAATATTTACAATAACTTTACAATCCTGAGAAGGTAGTGTATACATATGCATATTTCAATTTTGCCATGTCAGTTTTATTAAAATGGCCCTAAATCACAATCCTGTTGATAGAGCTGAGCTGATTTTGGTTTGTTACATAGTTGTGTAAGAGAGCTTATGTCACAGAGACATTAAGTACACTACAAGCCATTCAAAAAAGCACAGCCTGCAGCTAATAAGTGCTGTTACAGTGGTGAACTTGTTGAACTAGTATTGCTTAAAGCCAATGTTGCTTCCTATTCCCACAGTTTAATTTAGTTTTTTAAATACCTTGTATTGTTTGCATTGCTGGAAGCTGGAGAAGACTTTAATTCTTAATTAAAAGCTTCATAAAAACAATTTAGTATAATAGCTATGACATTCACTATTAAAGTCTGTTAAAAATGTGTGCCTTTCATGTTGTACTATAGTTAATCACCTTCCAGTCTAAGCTCATTCATGTATTTGGACCATGCTTCTGTATTTCCCCTGTCATCATTTATAGAGTCCCTTTAGATTATCTTTGATGCCAAAGAGAAATGGGTCACATGTAAGTCGTTTGTTTCGGGGAACTCTAGTGACTGTTGGCAATCAAATGAATTTCCCAGAACGCTATAGTTACTTTAACATGTAGCAAGGGACAGGACCTGATTTAGCCATGCCCCAGGTGATGGCGTCCATGGAGATATACTGTACCATAAGAGATGGTTGTTTGTGAGAAGTGGACAAACAGTGACTCTCATCCACATGTTACTCTTTAATGTTCTGTTTGGTAACAATAAAAAATGTGTTGAACTTAACTCAACCTGATTGAACCTTATCTACCGCTCAATTTAGTTGTGTTATGCTAAAAAACCACACTAGATGTCACTTTGTCTTTCAGTAGCATGCCTTTCCAGTTTGCCTCCAAACAGGAAGTGAGAAAATTGACTCCAGACATGTGGACACATTTCAGTGGAATTTTCGAAGATAAGGACCTTTTTTTTGACATATTATAGTTCGGGCTAACTCCAGGAGGTTGGCCTGGGCATGCTGGGTTAGGTTGGCCTGGGCATGCTGGGTTAGGTTGGCCTGGGCATGCCGGGTCAGGCTGACCTGGTGCGCACACAATGACGTGTGTCACACTCACACCACCGTACGCCACGTATAAAGAGTCTGTAGGAAAGTGCCTCGGGGCTGTTTTGCCATTTGCTGTTTGTACTGTTGCTGAGTATCTGCAATAAAGATCCCAGTTGGCTGTTTGACGACTTCTGTCTCATACTTAAAGATTACTGAAGTTAAGTAATCGTGCAGATTTACTATAGTAACTAAAAGCTTCAAATGTTAAAAGGATAGTGTCACATGTAAAATGGAACAGTACACATTTTGAACCTAAAATTCACATTTGGAAATCGTGTGTATCCTCAAATTCACATGTGGAAAATGACAATATGGGTTTGCTTTACATGTGAATGCAAACTTTACTTGTAAAGGCTATTGTTACCTGTGAAGTGAAACATTTTGACTGTGAAACAAAGTATCACATGTGGAAATCATGTGTATCTTTGAATTCATGTGGTAAAAACAAAAAAAAAAACATGTTCTTAGCTTTACATGTGAAACATTTCATGTGAAATGAAACATTCACATTTGATAAAAGATCATTTGAATGCAGATATTTATGTTTGATAATCAGCATTTGCTCTGAATGAATAATTTATCAATGGCCACAGTTCAAAGCCTTTATAAGCTGTAAATAATGTATCCCATGTCTGTTTCTGATGTTAATTATCATATAAGATGCAACACAAAGTTGCCTCAAAACTTATCTGTTGAGAGGGCTCTCAAAAAGGTACAGAAGCGTATCGCTGCAACCTTTTTACAGTATACACTTCACACTTCATGTTATTGCAATATACAATTTATTTTGTCATAATGTGAAATGTTTCACATTATGTACTCCAATTGTGAACTGACACTTGTGGTTTTGCAATGAAACTATAAGACAGCTCTATCCTCCACTTTCTCCATCTAGTATGGTCTTTTACACACAAAATGGGCTTTTCAGTGCTGGTGTGTGGAAAGAGGCACACATCGTGCCATCATATGTTCATTTTTTATCAGTTGTTGTGTAGATAGTGCGGCTCCATCTACAGTTCTTCCTACCATGTAGGCTATGGAGAGAAATCTTAACCTTTCTTAAAAGGAGTCAAAACAGTGACCTTTGCCCTCCTTGGCATATGTGTTAGTGCTTGTGGAACATGGTGACTCCTCCAACGTCAGCTGAATAGAACACTTCCAGCTGATCAATGAGAGGGGGCTTGGACTCATTCTGTACAGCCCCATGCATTTTAAAATCCTTCATAGCGTACACATACATCTGCTCAGTAAGGTCTCTCTCACTGTGTCCAGCATTATGAATGCTGTGTCTATGAAGCTGCTAAGTGTACAGCATTAAGTAGTACCAAACATATCTGACTTCAATTTAAAGTGGTTGCGTTAAATATAATTTTTTTAGTTTAAATAAACCTTTTCAGAAAAAAAAACGTTGATGGATGATATGAGGAAGAAATATCTGAGGACCTCAGAAGAAAAGATAAGATAAGATATTTCTATTCTAGTCCCATAATGGAGACATTTGCAATATTACAGGAGCAAAGTGGACAGTAAAAAATAGAAGACCATCAATAAAAAAGAATAAAGCACAATAAATAATAAGTACAAAGGCAATAAAAAACAATAGTATTAAAACATATAATAAAATAATCTAACAGCCAGGATGATAAGGTTTGTTGTTTTAGATAACAAATTGGCCCAGTGTGTGGTTTCCATGTAACAGAACAGCATACTAACCTTTTACATGCTTTCCTTTTGTGATGTGAATCTTATTTTTCTTTCTTTTCATTTTCGTCTTTCTGTTTTGACAGCTCAAGTGTAATGATGCTTTCTGGGCAGTGCAGAGGCAGACATAAAGGCATGCATTGCTCAGAGCCAGAATCATTTGGTATATATAAATATATGTCCAGCTTTCGTCTTAAATGTTTAGTAGGTTGATTCCTTAACTTAGATAATGCAAATGAGATCAGTCATTGTTATCACTTGAGGATTGGCAAAAAGCTCCATCCTGATGAACTGGAACAGCTCAGCGTATGACTGATTTACAGTTTACTGGGCTTCAGTATCATGATATTCATTGCAGATTAATACTTAGGGTTAACCTCCTCTTTTGTGTGGTACCTGTGGTAGTGTCCCTCAGCTGCTACAAGGTCTCTACTAACAATGATTCTGCAAGATTCTGCTGTCCTTTTTCTTTGTGGCTGCACTCCTGATCTTTGCATCAGCTCGCACTTTTCTGACAAAATATACATTCCATGTCATAAGTCCTAGATGTACTTGGGGCATGTAAAGCTGCTCTATTAGATTCTTTCTCTTCAGCCACTAGCACTTTACTTTTCTTTTTCAAGGATGGCATCAAGAACTCTCTTCATAGTGGAATACTGCAGCACTTCCTGTGGTAGCAGATTGCTGGAATGTGTCCCTCAGCAATATTTTATCAGTTCTATAACTGGTGCATGATTATGTCTCTGATCTGCTCTGAGCAGAGTTCTCCAGGAGTCAACACTCTGAAGTGAAACCTGCATTCCATTTGTGGTTGCTTTGGTAGTGGTAGTGGTCTGTTACTTGTTCACTGATGGCCATGATCAGTCAACATACAATCAGAAAATGATGAATGAAAATGTATTTTAACTAGGGCTGTCAAACGATTAATTTTTTAAATTGAGATTAATCGCAGTTTCCATAGTTAATCGCGATTAATCACGTTTTGAATTGCATGTTTAAAATCCTGTTATTTTCCATTTGAAGGCAGTTTTAAGCCCATAATGTAAAGCATTTCTTACCAGAGTGTCTTAACTGGGAATCAATCATGGCTCTGCTGCGACTCCCACACTCCAAAATGGTCCTTTGGTGGAGCTGAGGCTGGCTTGGCTGCACCTGGGTGTTTAGCGTCGAGGGTTAGGGTTAGGGTTAGGGTGGTAGTTAAACTCCGTTTGACACAGGTTGCATTTTACTTTTGACTTGTCAACTGAACCGTCTGGAAGTGTTTTAAAGTTAAACAAGCCGTTCAAAAGTCCAGTAGCTCTCTTACTTTCCATCAGCGCGGTAGGTTTACTGCAGGAGGCCACTTCAAAGCATAGCGCTACAGCTAGAGGAGCCGTCTACGGGTGAGTAGAAGGGACAAAAAGGCTTGCAAAATTAAAATGTGATTAAAAAAAATTAACGCATTATGGATTGCATTAATCTAATCGCGATTAATGCATTAACGCTGACAGCCCTAATTTTAACTAATGGTAACTAAATGACCAAACACAATGTTTTTTAAACATTGAAAAATATCCTGAACATGAGCCTAAACCAAGATATGCACCAGTGTCTAAAATGTCATTTTTTAGAGGGGGAGGTAGACGCAGGGGAACGCCATCTGCCCATTTATTTCAGCATGAAAATAAAAAAGATAATAATAATAAGTAGCAGAAGAAAGAAGACACGAGAGCGAGACCTGCAACCGATCCCCGCAATTACCATTTTGACGATTCTGAATATTAGCCTAATGAAAAATTATATGGGGGCTTTTTGCCTTTAATGTACAGGTTAGTAGAGAGAGACAGGAAACTGGAGGCAGAGAGGGGGGAATGACACACAGGATAGGACCGCTCAGTGCAGGATTTGAACCGGGCTCGCCTGCAGTGAGGACTGTAGCCTCAACCAACTGAGCTAAACACTGCCACACTGGTGTTTTTTTTTATTATGGCAGCACTGTCTGCTCAGTTCTGATTATTGTAGGACTTAACCCACTTCAGATTTAACATTGTGCACAGGCTATACAATGTGTGTGTGTGAATCTAAGCCTATGGGTTGTGGTTATGAGAAAGAGGCAATGCAGCAATACACTGGTGTTGTTTAATGGCAGCGCCGTCTGCTGTGATTATTTTGGATTTGGCCATGAACTTAATAAACTAATATGTTGTAAGTGAATTTGATTAAACGATATATGACATTCAATGAACTCCAATCAATCAATTAATCAATCTTTATTTGTATCGCGCCAAATCACAACAGAGTTATGTCAAGGCACTTTACACATAGAGCAGGTTCTAAACCAAACTCTTCAGGTTTTAACTTTAAAGAGACCCAACATTCCCACATGAGCAACAGAGGCATGAAAAAACTCCATTTTAACCTCTCAACGCACGCTGTTCCGCCTACAGGACAGGACGGATGTTAGGAGGTAGCGACACGTTCTTCTTCTGTTTTAAACACCAACCCTTAAACATATATATTCATGCCGTACATTGTTAGAAAGCTTAGATTCTCCTGATTCATTCAAGACCACTCACGACTTATATGGTTGCTCACAGCTGTAATAGTATTAGCGATTAGCTTGGCTAGACACTCAGCTAAGTGAGAAAAGCTATAATGCCTACATACCTTCAAAGTCTTCCCTTTATCCACAACGATCATCTTATGACTCAGGACTTTCTGTACAGCTCGCCAAATATCCATTCTTGTGAAATATGAAATCCGTTTCCATAAAACCGAAATACTTTCCTCAATATGTCAACATGTATTTAGTCCAACACGTAACGTAATAACACAAATAACAAGCCATATACGGTCCGTTTACATCATTTCCTGACCTGCACGTCCATCTCAGAGTACACGTGACTAGATGTTTACGACCGTGAGCCTCTCCTGCTTCTGACGACACCACACACAAGCCAATCGGTGCTTAGGATTAGGCAGTACATGTCTCCAAAGCCAATGAGGACATGTGACCGACAACAATGACGACATGGCTTTGATTGACTACTGTTCTAGCCAATGGAAATATTCGGTGAAATGAGGTTGATAACCTTTTAGCCAATAGTCAGAGGTTTCCAACGGTGTATGACACTAAGCTATTAGTTTGGCTGTCCATAAACAAACTCCAAGCGTAACCGGCGTGCGCCCTGTGCGTAAAAGAGTTGAACCATATATCATTACGCACTCGGCATTTTGGTACACGGTTGGTTCTTCTTCGACTTGACATATGACTTATAGCTAAATAAACAGATAGATAGATAGATAGATAGATAGATAGATAGATAGATAGATAGATAGATAGATAGACAGTTAGTTAGTTAGTTAGTCAGTCAGTCAGTCAGATAGATAGATATGACCAAACAAAAAAAAATATGGTTATTGTGATAATGTGTCTGTCATCCTATTCCAGATTGACTGACATCCAAATCCAAATAGTAGCAGGGATCCTTAAGGTGTCAGCTTTCATTAGAGACCAAGATTTTGATTGTAGGCAAAGGGGATGTGAAGTTATAGGTGTTTGATTGTGGTTATACAGCTTTGGTAACCAAGTGTCCATTTGGAGTCTCCAAAAAGGACCTAAGGAAAACGCATGGACATACCTGTTGAAAAATAATTCTGAAAAATTCATCTTTTGGTCTTTTGACTCCAAATTTGGACTGCATGAAGCCAAGACCTGTGGCTGTGGCCTCATTGTGTCTATATCCTGCTGAGAGGTCCCTGAAGGTCTGTACACATGTCATTGTAAAGGCAAACCTATGGGCGAGTAAACAATCCCATCATTGTAACCTCTGCCACTCTTTGTCAGTAAGTCACAGAATCACACAGACACTTTTACAAGAATCCTGAGAGTGTTTCCTTTCCAATGATACCAGACACATCTCTGAGTCTCAAACTATGTGGGATCTGTGCTGCTCACAACTTGGGCATGTCGTTTAGGCTAACAGCATAAAAAACTGGGGCGTGTGTTAAGAGGTTACCAGGAAGAAACCTCAGGCAGAACCAGACTCAGAGTGGGCGGCCATCTGCCTCGACCGGTTGGGGTTGAGAGGAGAGAAAGGAAGGATAGAGGAGAGAAGCACAATGAAAATCAACAATGAAGCTAGAAGGTCCGGGACTGGAATCTGTCATCCGGACGTCTACAGGCCCAGATTATCTGTGAGACGAGAAAGCACAGACAACTCCTGGGAAGAAGTTTAGGTTTATTAATAGAACTTCTGTTTATTTACACAATTTGTTTGGTGTGACTTACGTCTGTGTGAGTCTAGGCCTTTATTATTGTAAATTGGTATGATCTGTGTGTGTGGTTATGAGAAAGAAGCAATACAGCACTCATTATAATAGTTGTTGGTGATGCTGATTTCTGTAACTGATTAGCTATAGTTTCCGTATCTGGCAAACTTTAAGCCTATTGTCTGTGTGCCTGTGTGTGTGTGTGTGTGTGTGTGTGTGTGTGTGTGTGTGTGTGTGTGTGTGTATGCAGTATTTTTGTTTGTTGATGACGTCATAAAAACACGCTTACTGGAGTCCCAAAAACTCAAATATTGCACCCAAGTCACAGTAAGTCTCAGCAAGCTCACTGTCCTTGGACTCTGTGTCAGTCCCAGAGTCAAATAAAGCATCATCCTCTGTCATCCCCTAATATCTTTCTTTCTTTCTTTCTTTCTTTCTTACTCACATTCAGCATTTGTTGGAAGAGACAGTTGTATCTGAGCTCAGGTGTCCTACATATGACACTGTCCCACATTAAACTCATTACCCAAGACTGTTAATGTAATATATCCACTCAAACTCAACTGAAAACTTAAAGGAACTCTTGTGTTAGTCACACTGTTTGATTTTAGTGACTTAAATGTGTCAAAACTCATACACACTATACACAATATGGAAAACATTACGTTGGGTCCAACCTCTAGTTTTTGCTCACCTTGTTATGTGAAAATAAATCTAGATCTATCTGGTAATACCTGTGTATGGGCCAACATTTTTTAAATCAAATTTAAAGGGTTATAATGTGAAAATAAACATATGAATAACTTGCACACATTCTTTTTTTGTGGACCCAGCATCAAATTTCTGCTTTTAATCCAAATCCTAATCCTAACCCATTTCTAATAATAAAAAACCAACAAAAATACTAAATGTACATTTAAACAAACCTGATGCTACTTTCACTGACCCATACATCTTCACTCTTTGTGTGGCTTTCTTGGATTTTTATTTCACATATGGCTGATTTCTTACTCTAAATTTCTCGTTCTGAGTAAAAAGGAGTTTAAGTAAGCATAAATGAAGTCGCTACCTAGCCAACTTTTCTTACATACTTTTCTGATAGAGAAAGAAGTGAAACACATCATATCTGGGGACCCGACTCAGTCTGCTGATGGCTCTCATTGATAAAGTTGAATAAAATTATTAATGGTTTAAATGAACTATTTTTTAGATATGCAGGAGTCATGTCTGATCTAGAGTAAATTCTGTATTTGTATTGTTTTAAAACAGGCCTCACTCTTCTTACTGTTGTGCCATTGAAGCTAAATGCGCAAAAGTGGGAATGGGTTCATTAGAATCAACATTTAATAACATGAAACATATTGCTACGAATTTTAGATGAAGTGTGTACACTATGTGCTCTCACTTCTTGCATAAGACTGTGTGAGATGACCAAGAAAACAAGGAAAAAGATGAATACAGTGTATTCTCTCTTCTCAGTCTTTCTCACACACACATTAACATACTGGTACTTAACATCTGTTCTGACAATATTATAGTGTTTGATGTTTTCTCACACTTAAGGTGCAAGTAATGTACACATTTCACATACTATCCTGCCTTTGATGCAAACAGTTACATCTGCTCTGCTAACAGGATGATATATTCGATAAATGTTGCTCTCAACAGAGATTAAAATAGCTTTTATATATTTCACACTGAGGAAGCCAAAACCCTCAAAGTTTGTTAGAACTCATAATCTGAATAGTACTCGTTACTCATCTTTTAATGTAAATAAAATAAAATAAACAGGCTTAGCCACATGCCGTGCCTATGCTTTACATAAGCTTTATCTGAAATGAGCCAGACAGGAAAAAACATCTAACACAGAAGCTGCAGTTTAATGAAAAAAACTTCACCATGAAAGGAGAAGCTCCTTGAGAGGATGTGAAATTAGTGAAGGAGACAAAAGCACATCTCTGCTGGAAGCCCTAATCTCACTGAGCTGTTGCTATATTGGGCGGAAAGAAAGATTCATCTCCTAAATCAGCCTCTAAAGTTTGCAGTCAGGAGATAAATCTCAGAGTGAATGCATCAGACCGGAACTGAAAGCTAATGTAAAGCTGACCGACATCTCTAATGTCCTGACACTGTGAGGCATGAAGCACCATTTCCCACATGTAGGTAAACAAATAGTAGGGTCATGTGGTGATAAAAACAGGAAATGCAAAAGGCCAGTTTAGCTTCAGTCCAGACTCAGCTGAAACAACAACAGTAAGTATCTAATTAAGATTTCTGTATCTGGCATGCAGTATTTTTATTTGTTGATGACGTCATACAATTATACTTACTGGACTCCCAAAAACTCTTCTAACTCTAATTCTACTGCTATCCGGGATAATAGCTCTATTGCCACAATTCCAAACACACAACTGGAATTTATTCATCCAAAATAGATTCTCTTCAATCTCTTTAACCAGTGGTTCCCAACCTTTTTCTTGAGGGACCCTTATTTTTATCATTGTAAACTTTGGTGACACCCCCTCCCCACCCCAAACTGCGGCATGGAACAATGAAGTAGTCAACCTGACCTCTTAATACCTTTAGATACCTGTGTAAAATTATTATTATATTATTTTCTTTTTTCTTTTTTTTTTAAACAATTTATTTATTAACATTTTTTCCATACAGTTTACAGCATCAGTAACAGCAGTATAACTTCCCAATTCAGGCCCATGGGCCAACTCTTGCCTTAATCCCTAATAAGAAAAAAAAAGAAAAAAAAAAAAGAATAAGAAATAAATAAGATAATAACAGTAATAATAAAGTAGATGATAGATAAATACAGTACTTAAGTAAATAATAGAAAAATAAATTAAAACCATAAGAAAATATAAAGAAAGTACAAAGCACAGTAAATTACATTCAACAAAGGTCATGATATTGGCTTGGACTTACAGGTGTGATAACAACCAACAGCAGCCAACAACTACCACTACACCATTGACAGTACTCAACTAGTTAACTGTGAGAAGTTATCCAGATATGTTTTAAAGTCACTCCAGCTTTTTTCAAAAAGATGGGGTTTCTTTTTCACATTGAACATAATTTTTTCAGAGGCCATGTATAATGCAACTTCCTTAAGCCACGTTGAGACAGTGGGTGGGTTTTCACTTTTCCACAGTATGGCAATACATTTATTTCCAGCAATTAGGGATAGCCTAATAAAACGTGTTTTCCTTACCCTGTTAGCAGGTAAAACAGATAAATCCCCTAGCAAAATCAATCTTGGTGAGTGAGGAATCTCAATCCCTGTGATGCCCTTGAGTGCATCCAGAATATGATCCCAAAATTGTTTCAAATTTACACAGTCCCAGAACATATGAATAAGACTTCCTGTTGCGACCTTACACCTAGGACAAAGTTCAGAAATAGTACCGTACATTTTATGGAGTCTCTGGTGTGAAATAAATTCTATGAATGAGATTAATCTGTAGAAGCCTATGGCGGCTATTATACGAAAACTTCTGAGCTGAGCTACACAGCGCTTCCCAATCACAGTCTTTAAAGGTGAAACCAAGATCTTGCTCCCATTTAGCCCTAGATTTCAGAGTTTTATTTGTCAGGAGATCTAGTATTCTGCTGTATATCACGGACACCATGCCCTTAGAGTGTTGAATGCCCTTCAGAATGTTATCAGTTACAGGAGATTCTAGAGGGGTTGGATGCCCACCCTGTTGAGAGCCAATAAAGTGCCTGACCTGCAGATATTTAAAGAAATGCGCAGCAGGAAGATTGAAGGATTCTTTTAATTGTACAAAGGATTTGAGTATATTATTATCATAGAGGTCGCCAAATGTTTTTATCCCCATGCTGTGCCATCTCTTAGTGAGACCATCTCTTAGTACAGGTGGGAGTGCTGGGTTATTATGAAAGGGGGTGTTACTATGCAGTAGTTTCACACTACGGGTACGTAATTGTATAACTGACCATAATTTTGACGTATGGTTGATAAATGGATTAGCTGTGCCATCCTTCAAAGTATAATAGGATTTGATAAAGGGGATACCAGCCAGTGGCACATCCGCTGCATGGAATTGCTCTATTTGCCTCCAAGCTGGAGGGTTGGGCATCTCTGTCTGCCAGAACCAGATAGCTCTTAGCTGAGCAGCCCAGTAAAAAAATTCGAAATTGGGGAGTTTCAAACCACCGTAATGGGAGGTGTTATACAGCGTTTTGATTTTAATTCTGGGTACTCTCCCCCTCCATATAAACCTGGATATCGCACCTTCTAGTTTCTTGAAAAAATTTGTTGGGATTGATATGGGAAGGGTTTGAAACAGGTAGAGAAATCGCGGCAGCAGGTTCATCTTTATACAATTCACACGCCCTATCAGAGAGATTGGTAGTTGCATCCATCTGTCCAGGTCCTTCTCCACCTTCCTTAACAGTGTGTCATAGTTGAGTGAGAAAGCCTTATCTAACTGGGTAGGAATCTCTAAGCCCAGATATGTGACACTCTGAGTATTCCATTGAAAAGGGAAATTTTCCCGTGGAATTTGTTCAGCTGGCAGGTTAAGGGGTAAGGCCACACTTTTTTGCATATTCACTTTATATCCTGATATTCCACTATATGTATCGAACAGATCTATAAGGGCCGGCAGGTGGTGGATAAGTTCGTTAAAAATAGGATTATATTGTCTGCATATAAAGAGATTACATGGTTTGTATCGGCAACCGTGACCCCTGAGATCAAGGGGTGGGTCCTTATTGCAATGGCTAAGGGCTCCACTGCTAGCGCGAAAAGCAGGGGTGATAGTGGGCACCCCTGCCGGGTACCTCTTGAGAGAGAAAATGGAGGCGACACGTCTGAGTTTGTCTGTATCATGGCTGTGGGGTTAAGGTATAACAATTGAATCATACTTAACATATTTGGGCCAAGGTTCATTTTATGTAAAACCGCAAAGAGAAAATGCCACTCGACGCGGTCGAAAGCTTTCTCCGCGTCGAGTGAGATTGCCAGAACTGGGTCATTCAGGGACTTAGCACAGTGCACTATGTTAAGGAACCTCCTGACATTGTCTATTGATGATCGATTTTGAATAAATCCAGTCTGGTCCATATTAACCAGCTGGGGAACTATTTTTTCAAGTCGAGTGGCTATAACTTTAGTAAGCAGTTTATATTCAGTTGACAAAAGAGAAATTGGTCTGTATGATCCGCACAGCCTAGGATCTTTACCTGGTTTTAACAGAACAATGATGAGGGCTCGTTCCAGTGTTTGAGGCAATTGGTTATTTTCGATTGCATGGTTAAACATCTCTAATAGGGGATCAATTAATTTTTCTGCAAATTTTTAAAAAAAGTCAATAGTAAAGCCATCGGGGCCAGGTGCCTTCCCCCCTGGTAATCTGGTCAGAGCATCCAGCAATTCTTGTTTGGATATTTTTTTCTCAAGGTTAATCTGAGCTCCTTCCGGTACCTTCGGGATATCCAAAAAGTCCAGAAAGCTGTGCGTGTCACGGCTGTTCTCACCCTGTGAAGTGTACAATGTTTTGTAGAATTCTGTGAAGGCCTGGTTAATGTGTTTTGGATTACGGACCACGTCATCTCCACTTGGCGATTTAATAGCTGAGATGTATCTGGCGGCCTCCTCTCTTCTAATCTGCCAGGCCAGTAACTTCCCTGATTTGTCGCCTTGTTCGTAATACCTCTGTTTCAGCCTAGCCATTGCATTTTCTACCTCACGTGTTGTAAGCACGTCATATTCCGCTCTTTTGGCGATTAGTTTGTCTAATATTGCCTGTGTTTTAGAGTGGGAATGTTCATTTTCAAGGGTTTTAATATCAGTTTCCAGGGACAAAACTTGGGCTCGATATTGTTTCTTTTTCCATGAGGAGTAGCTAATTGTGGAACCCCTGATGAAAGCCATCATGGACTCCCAGATCATGGATGGGGAGGCCGAGCCTTTATTTACAGTGAGAAAAAAATCTATCTGCTCATTAATTAGTTTGACAAAATTCTCGTCATTAACCAAATGCGCAGGGAGCCTCCAGCGTTTAGGTCTATTGTTTTGGTCTTGGTTGTTCAGGTCAAGTAGGAGAGGGGCGTGGTCTGAGTATGTCTTAGCTAAGTATTCACAGGACGTAACAAGGTGCTCCATCCCTGCATGGATGAAAAAGATGTCAATTCGGGAATAGCTGTTATGTACGTGTGAATAAAAAGAGTACTCGCGAAGGTGAATGTGTTTCGCCCTCCATACATCAATCATATTGAGATCCGTCAACTCTTTTTTAAGGACCTTGGCTGCTGATGATAAAGGTTTAGAAGATAATGAGGACCTATCCATGTTTGGGTCCAATACCAAGTTAAAGTCACCGCCGATGATTAGTTCGGTGGGGGAGCAAGTTATTTTGAAAAAGAGATTCACAAAGAAATCAGCGTCATCTTGATTTGGCCCATAAACGTTGAGCATGGTGACTGGTGTATTGGCTAAAAAGCCTCTAACTAAGACATATCGGCCCATTTTATCCTTCTCTAAGTATTCCAGTTGGAAGGGTACCCCTTTTCTAAGCAGAATAGCTACTCCCCGTGCTTGAGAAGTAAATGAGGAGTAGTAAATTTGGCCTTGCCATTGTTTGCCCAGTTTACAGTGTTCTGCATCAGTTAAATGAGATTCCTGCAGAAATGCAATGTCAACCTTGTGCTTTCTGATGAAGTTGAGGACTTTTCGGCGTTTGGTAGGTTGATTAATGCCATTGGTATTCCAGCTTAAAAATCTATATATCATATCTGGCCATGTATGTTAAACTGGTAGAGAGTAAACACAGATATGGTGGTGCTGCAGTCATAACAGTATAGTAAGCCAAGCAATTAGTGTCAATGGTTAATGTAAAAAACAAAGTAATATCCTGTGCCTTAAAAAACAAATGGTCTAGAGAGGTCAAAGCTGAAACTAAAATAATCAGAGAAGCTACTACACCCATAGCCCCTCCGCCCACCCTCAAAAACCTCCCACCCCCCCAAAAAAAGAGTTGGCATATACTTCTGCCTGTCGACAAGCGTATTAGCATACTCAACCTTGACAGGTAAAACCAGGCTACCTAATCTAAAGTAAAGTGCCAAGGATTCAAATAGAAACAACCCCATTGCAAGATGCCACCCAAATAGCCCAGACAGTGGCGGGCAAGGAACTAATGAACATATTATTCAAAAAACTCAGAGCCGAAAAAGCTCTATAATTAACATCTGAGGAGGCTAGATATCGTAGCCAAGTTAGAGGTAACGAGTTTAATAGTTAGATCCAACCAAGGGGCGGACTTTAAGTACCACACGCACTGGCCGTTGAGAGACCAGAGTATCCTGCCAAGATTCATCCCACAAAAAAAAAAAAAAAAGAGAGAAAGAGGGGGGGAAAAAAAAGAAAGGTGTTGGGAGAAAAGATCTAAGGTAGATAAACAAGGGCGGAAATCTACTGGATTTACAAAAGATAAAATCATACAGTTTTTTAGGCAGTACTCTTATTGCTATGGGCCCCCCAGATAGGTTGCCCACATGATCAGTCCGGCCCTGCCAGTGCGCTCAGCTAGTTTGTACAAAAGATAGTCCAAAAAAAACAAAAACATCCACTTTACTTGGATTTCCATGCAGTCTTATTTCGCACAAGAAGCCTCGGTGTGGTGCGTTACCTCAGATGATTAGAGTCACGGGCTCAAGTCAGCACGTCAGGGTGATGCTTCCCCAGGTAGTTCTCAGCTGACACCGGGGAGGTGAAGGTGCGTCTGCCCTCCGGAAGATCCATCACCAAGTTAGTAGGATGGAGGAGCCTGAAGGATATATATTATATTATTTTCTTATTATTATTAGCACAATTTCTGTTTTATGATTTCCTTTTACTTTTTATTTCACTGTCATGTGTGTGTGCGTGTGCGTGTGTGTGTTCTATGATGCTGAAAAGGATTGACATGATTATTTTCTCAGCTAAAAGGTTGGGTTAGTTCTCAATTACTGGCTATTGTGTTTTAACAGCAGCTCTGAGATCAGTGGTCATTCTCATTTTTCTGTTTCCTATTATGATCTATCATTCATTATCTTTACTGCAATCATTATGTCATAATGCCCATATTTTGCATGGATTGCACTGATAAATGAATAAATAACTCTTCTTGGATTTTTACTCACAATGCTCTTATTGCACTTACAGCAACATAACTCTCTGCTGCTCTACTGTGCAGGCCTGCAGTCTCTTCTTTCTGACGCTTCACATTTCTCTATCAGCTCCCTGTTAACCTTGCTAGCTAACCTCTGTGTATAGAGGGTTTTCACGACACGTCATTAGCGCGTCATCAGGCCGGAAGTCGCCATATTGGAGATACTCCACACCAAAACAGAGAAGATCCTGATTGCCCCTGTAAGCAATGGTTAATTATTGTCGTGTTTTAGGTTGTACCAAAAGGTCAGACCAAGAAAAACATTTGGAATATTATCAACTTCCAAAAGTTATTACAAACCAGGGAGAGGAATGCCAGAAGTTATCATAGGAAAGGAGGCGCTTGTGGTTAGCAAAGCTCAACCAGGATCTAACAGGGAAAAATCTGGACAACATACGGATTTGCTCGGCGCATTTCTTGTCAGGTAAGTGAAATGTTGATTGCAGCGGCTCATAACACATTTTCTAGTGTAATGATAATAATATTATTAATAGTAAATTGCTTTCATCAAGTACTTTGGTAGGACAGTGGCTATTTTCTTTAAATATACCATATAAATAAATCTGATGTTGACATTATATAATTCATATCAAGCTACTTTATGTGTCATTAATGATTTAATATGTTATTCTGGTTGTTCTTAAAATGTGGAGCTAAAATGTGCTGTATTTCTCATTGTATTGCAGGTAAAAGGTCTGGCCTTTACCAAAGGGAGGACCCAGATTGGGTGCCATCTGCTGGACAGACAGGTCAGCAAGGAGATTCACTTCAGTCAACCAAAGAAACAGGGAACTCACGCTACAAGCGTTGCATGAAAGGAACCCAGCAGAGACTGGAGGCTGAAGTTGCTTGTTCTAGTGCTGCTGCTGTTGCTGCTGAGACTGAGACTGATGACACCACCACAAGTGATAATGTCAGCGATAATTTTTGCTGCACAGGGACTGCAAACTGAATTGACTGGTGATGTCATTGAGGCTATGACCACTGAACTTCAAAATCTTACAACTGAAAACATTCAGTTGAGCTCTGATGTTGCACAGTTGTCCACTTCCTATGACCAAAGTGCCTTTGTTGTTTGTGGTGTTAGGGGAGTTGGGTGGAGCTGGCTGTCGAGCTATCTAAGAAACAGACAACAGTTTGTGCAGATAGGTGACCATAAATCTACCTTCATGAATATTACAGGTGGGGTACCACAGGGGTCAATATTAGGTCCGAAATTATTCATATTTTATATCAATGACATATGTAGAGTCTCGCAGGTACTGAAATTTGTTTTGTTTGCAGACGACACGAACATTTTTTGTTCTGGTGAGAATTTGCAGCAGACTTTGGAGACAATCACAACTGAAATAAATAAACTAAAACTATGGTTTGACAAAAATAAATGATCATTAAATCTAAGCAAAACAAAGATCATGTTGTTTGGGAGACACAAAAAAGATTGTAATGTAGAATTGATAATAGACAATACTAAAATAGAAAGGGTACAGGAAATTAAATTCCTCGGTGTGATTTTGGATAATAAAGTCTGCTGGAAACCTCATGTTGGCTACATGGCTACATGGCCAGCAAAACTGGCAACGTCCGCGGCAATTCTGTGGAAAACTAAACATATCCTGGATTATAAATCGTTGCACACTCTATATTACTCATTATGTTTGCCATATCTGACTTACTGTGTCGAAGTTTGGGGAAACACCTACAAAACCACTCTGCAGCCGATATGTACAATACAGAAAAGAGCATTAAGGACAATAAACAAAGCAGGATACAGAGATCACACAAACCCACTATTCATAAAATCACATATGCTGAAATTTTTGGATCTGGTCAAATTCAGAACGGCACAAATAATGTACAAAGCGAGAAATAACCTATTGCCAAAAAATATACAAGGAATGTTTAGTGAAAGGGAGGGGGGATATAATCTAAAGGGAGACCTAAATTAAAAAAAACCAAAGGTCCGAACAAATATGAAAAGCATGTGCGTATCGAGCTGTGGGGTGACTTTGTGGAACAGTCTGGAGACAGAAATAAAACAAAGTGCAAATATAAATCTGTTTAAAAAAAGGTACAAAGAAATATTTTTAAACCAGTACATGGCAGAGGAAGTCTGTTAACGGAGGACAATGAGGGATGAGGTACAGGGATGGAGGTGTTTAAGTGACTCAGGTGCACGTTGTTTGTATGTGTGTGTATGTATTTATGTTTGTACATAAGTATGTCTATCTATGTATGTTTGTGTACATGTGTGGATGTGGATGTAGATATGGGGATGTGTGTATGTGCATGTGTGTACGTATGTATGTATGTACATGTATATGTGTGTGTGTGTGTGGCTATTTTTGATGGAGGAAATTGAGAGATGTAGCAATGATTTGTGGTGCTGATGGCAGTGGATATGGATGTGAATGTTGACATTGCATGTGATATTGGTGAGAGATTGTGGGATTTTATGAATGAATGGTTGGATTGGGAGCTGGCAGGCACTGATTTGGGAAGTGGGGGTGGGATTCAATAAGTGTTGACTCCTTCCCACTCCCTTTCAAATGTGGTTGACGGTGCATTGCATTGTGTTTTCTGTCAGGTGTAGGTTCCCTGTTTTCAGTGAGAGCATTGTGCTTTCATTTTTTATATGCTGTTTTTGTTTTGTTTTTCTTCTTCTATCACACATTTGAAATAAAAAATAATCTAATCTAATCTAAACATACCAGATACTCTTAGCACTCTTCACATTCCTTAGTCCCCACCTCCCTGTGAAGAAGTCACTTGATAAGTTTAAGCAGTTGATGCTGACACTGATGCATCTTAGACTTAATGTTTCCACAACCTTCCTGTCATATGCATCAATGTCTCAATAGCCACTGCTTCAAGGATACTGATGTCATTGATGTCATGTTTATTCGCATGAGGCCACTAATCATATGGCCAGAAAGAGAACAGTTGCAAAAAACCATGCCAATGCAATTCAGGAAACATTTTGGGAAAAAACTTGCTGTTATTATTGTTTTATACATGTCTAAACGACATGCCCAAGTTGTGAGCAGCACAGATCCCACATAGTTTGAGACTCAGAGATGTGTCTGGTATCATTGGAAAGGAAACACTCCCAGGATTCTTGTAAAAGTGTCTGTGTGATTCTGTGACTTACTGACAAAGAGTGGCAGAGTTTACAATGATGGGGTTGTTTACTCGCCCATAGGTTTGCCTTTACAATGACATGTGTACAGACATTCAGGGACCTCTCAGCAGGATATAGACACAATGAGGCCACAGCCACATGTCTTGGCTTCATGCAGTCCAAATTTGGAGTCAAAAGACCAAAAGATGAATTTTTCAGAGTTATTTTTCAACAAATATGTCCATGCGTTTTCCTCAGGTCCTTTTTGGAGACTCCAAATGGACACTTGGTTACCAAAGCTGTATAACCGCAATCAAACACCTATAACTTCACATCCCCTTTGCCTACAATCAAAATCTTGGTCTCTAATGAAAGCTGACACCTTAAGGATCCCTGCTACTATTGACTTGGATGTGGATTTGGATGTCAGTCAATCTGGAATAGGATGACAGACGCATTATCCCAATAACCATATTTTTTTTGTTTGGTCATATCTATCTATCTGACTGACTGACTAACTAACTAACTAACTAACTGTCTATCTATCTATCTATCTATCTATCTATCTATCTGTTTATTTAGCTATAAGTCATATGTCAAGTCGAAGAAGAACCAACCGTGTACCAAAATGCCGTGTGCGTAATGATATATGGTTCAACTCTTTTACACACAGGGCGCACGCCGGTTACGCTTGGAGTTTGTTTATGGACAGCCAAACTTAATAGTTTAGTGTCATACACCGTTGGAAACCTCTGACTATTGGCTAAAAAGTTATCAACTTCATTTCACCGAATATTTCCATTGGCTAGAACAGCAGTCAATCAAAGCCATGTCGTCATTGTTGTCGGTCACATGTCCTCATTGGCTTTGGAGACATGTACTGCCTAATCCTAAGCACCGATTGGCTTGTGTGTGGTGTCGTCAGAAGCAGAAGAGGCTCACGGTCGTAAACATCTAGTCACGTGTACTCTGAGATGAACGTGCAGGTCAGGAAATGATGTAAACGGACCGTATATGGTTTGTTATTTGTGTTATTACGTTCCGTGTTGGACTAAATACATGTTGACATATTGAGGAAAGTATTTCGGTTTTATGGAAACGGATTTCATATTTCACAAGAATGGATATTTTTAAAACATTCAGAAGAACGTGTCGCTACCTCCTAACATCCGTCCCATCCCGTAGGCAGAACAGCGTGCATTAAGAGGTTACGTCATTGTTATTGTATTGTTGTGGAAGAGAACACACAGCATATCACTATCATCAGAACACAGATGTATTAAAGGAAAAACACAATTATCAGAACACAATTTTGTATGTAACTTGAATATACATTTTGTCAGAATAGCTTTACAAACTTGAAACTTGAAATCAAATGCCAAAAATATTTCGAGAATATGCAACATTTTCAAAAAAGGTGCACAATTATAAAGAAAATATAATTTAACCTACATTAAAACAAAGTGCCCGAAGTGCAAAACTTCTCAGCAGCCAACTCAAGTTTTATTTATTTTTTACTTTGGAGGTTTTGTTCCTTTTTTTTGGCAGAGACTGAGGTAGCTTTTGGCACTGTGGCCGATACCATTTTCCCTTTGGTGCAATCTTAAAAAACAAAAACAGGTAGGCTTATCTAAATCACTGTTCAGGGTCAAATATGACCCATATTTACATTTGAGAGCTGTCACAACACCTCATACATATTTATTCTGTGTGCACTTTTCCTAATATGAACCACAGTTTACAAAAACTTAAGTTAAATGCATATTTATAAAATGTGTGCAGCTGATGCATATTTTTGTGCATGCAAATGTACAAGTTTGATCTGTGTTTATTAGAAGAAAAAATTTAAAAATCAGCATTCACACATGTTAAATGTTCACCCTCACTTGACTCACCTTGAGTATTGCAATGATATACAGTTAGGGTTAGATTGATTATTGTATTACTTACTTTGGCCTTCACAACACAACGGTTGTTGATGACTTGGTACTGTGTCTCCCTCACCCATCCACACATCATTTGGTTATAGGCCTCCAAACCTTTGTATGACTTAAGGTCTTCTGCTGGGCTCAGCAAGAAAACCAGGTAGTTTTTACGATATCAGGATATGTAACTGACGGAAGAATCACCGGGTCATCATGGATCCAAGAAGAGGGAGCCAACTCGTATGGATCTGCATTGCCAGATCTGCATCGCAATTTTTCCAAATGTCACGCTTTTTCTTGCTGTCCAAGTCCTTCCCTATATGCCTTGATATCTTCGACGCGTTTTGACGAGCTTTTCCGTTGTTTTGACATTGCTATCACTTAAATTAACCAAACTGCACTATTCTCCATTGTACTCTGTTCAGTTGTTTACACCGAGTGCCTCCAATATGGCGGCGCATCCGGGTTACCGCCCACAATGTGACGCCGGTGAAAACCCTCTATACTGCAGGAGGGATGTTCACGTTACACACACACGCTCAAAGTCAGTGTAAAGTAAGAATAAATATGTGTTCTGAGTTTGGCATACCACAGAAAAGTGTGTTGTTAACCATCCTGTCAAATTTGCCAAATATATGAAATATATGAAAATGATACAGTTTTTTCACAGCAATGGCGGAGCATGGAGCCCCTCAAAAGTTCCCGGAAGTTAGCACTAACCCTATCCGCCATTCATTGTATTCCAATGGAGCAAATGGTCGGAGCAACACTTGTTCAAGGTAAAATGTTTAAAAAATGATTTTTTTATATCAGTAGTGTATCGGAATCAAATTGACATGAGTAATTAAGTATGTTGGTGGATTGTTCCCGTCTAGATTAGAAGATTTAGAGAATATTAAGAGATAAAAGTTTAGGCTAGCACTCTGGATAACGATAGGAACACATGCAACAGGATGATAAATGTAAATTCTGTTCTCTAACCATAACTTAATCCAATGCTGTCAATTTATACTCGTAGCGAGGTTAATGTGTAGGCAGTGTGATTGTAGTTAAACATCAATTTAATATCATTGAGGCTGCGGAATGATGGGTAAAGTTAATTGATTCCGGACTGCATGCGGCTCATGTCTCACCACCGCATTGCACTGAAATGGAAAGCTGCATGTACAATCCATGATCATGCCAGGAGTCTCTTTCACAACATGATATAGTTGCCACAATTTTCACCATATATATATATATATATATGTAAAATATTTAATTAACCCTAAGAACCATTGATTAGACAATGCGAATCTCCATAACTGAAAGTGATACTTTTTTTGTGGGATTGCATAAGGTCCTTCTCCCTTGTATTTCCTGCACTAGACAGCACTCAGCACTCTCCCAGGTTACTTAAAACCTCTTTAAAGTTTTAAAAGAGTTCTTTTATGAGCTAAAATTGTTGTTGTTGTTGTGCCTGTGCTCAGCTGTGTATCACTCTCTTCCCTTGTCCAGCACTGTCCTGAAGCACCTTCAGCTGTTCTGGGGTTGCCCAATGTTCACCTTCTTGGTTTGGGTCTTGCCTCCAAGATGGCCATTAAGTTAAGTGTTTAAGTGTTGTTTTTTCACACACCCCCCCCCCCCCCCCCTTCAATTTGCAACTCAGTATCTCTTGGTTTTTCATGTTCTGTGTTCTGTTTTTAATTTTTAAAAAAAATCTTAAACTTCCCAGTGGTATGGTATTTCAAAGTCTGCAAAAGTGCAAATACATTGTTTGAATATGATAACCTCACATATTTTTTTAGTGTTACAATCTCTGTGGGTGGTTTAATTGCTCCTTTTGACTTTAGCCACCCACGTTTTTCTCCTGTCCCTGTCTTTGGGGAAGCCATACATACGGACGCCTTTCTCCGAGCGGTTGGAGCATCCCCATGCAGCACAGCACACCATGGTGAAGACTGTATTCAAGGACAACACAGCGGAAAGCACACAAACAGCTTGACGTGCTGATCTGTTTGACTTCTTCAGATAATGTTTGTAAGGAATTGATTGTGATATTAAGTGCATTGGGAAAAACAAGACTGTGTGATTTATTATGCATCAATGAGTACAGTAAGTTTGGGATAAGTAAGAATAGTTAACAAATAATGATAGAATTCCATTTATTTGCAATGAATTTAAATCAAAATGTAATTTATTTGCCATGGATTTCCTATTAGACACAGTTATCATTATGCTCTTGTGAGTCCAAGCTTATTGTGTAGTAAATTGGCAAATCATTGTTAGTCACCTGTTATCTGTCTCACTTAAGTCTGAAAGTTAAAGAGAGAAATGAATTCAAAATGTAATTTATTTGCCATGGATTTCTTATTAGAACACAGTTAATCATCATTATGTTGCTGTGAGTCCAGATTTATTGTGTAAATCACCTGTCAATCTGCCTCAAGTCTGAAAGTAAAAAAGCCCAGAAAATAATAGAAAATATTACGATTTTATTGCTAAAAAAGCAAAGCATTTATTGACCGTAATTTACCGGTTATCGTTGTTTTGAATTGCCCGCCAAGTACTTCTGGGAACTTTTGTAGGGCTACATGGACCACGTGATCGGCCAGCGTTTTGAACTTCTGTTGTCGCCACTCTCTCTCTAAAGGCACTCTATCCCATAGACATATACTGTATATGTAGACGCCGCATTGACTGTGGAGGCGTGCCTAAAGCGCTGCCATCTTGGTACAGGGCTAGCAGAGGCAGTAGTGCATGTATTTCTATGGAGGTAAGAGCTACTCCACAGTTTCACTGAAATCTCGACTGATTTCCAAACGGTTTGAATTGTTAAAAACGTGTCTGTCTGTCTGTCTATCTGTATGACATTTGTAACAAACAACCCGTGTGAATATATGCTGACAATTGAGCAATTTTATTTATTTTTTTATAATTGAGCAATGTATGATCACTTTTTAATAGTGCAAACACCTCATTCCTCTATAGACATAATGCGCTGCAGGAGTGAGTGGCCCTCACGGTCATGGCCGCCGTGTAGGCTCGTCGCTCCAATCGGCAGCACCAGTCAATGCCCTATTTCATGTGTTAATGTGTTTAGAAGAAAATGTCTGAATTCACTTTACACAGTCTTTAACATATTAAAATTATTACACCCCTTAAAATCAAGAGGGCTTCACGTCCAGAAATGGTGCAGAAACTATACCCAGTGTAAAAATGGACATTTTGCCACCTTTAACAGGTCCTATGGTGTCCTGTTACTGTTCAGTCACCCCTGTGTGGCACAGAGCTGTAGCTGTATAGATTAACAGAGAAATGATCAGATCACTATCTAAGTGTTATTACTGTTACCTTATGTGGCTCAGCAGGTTGTTACCAACCTTGGCTGCTGTAAATCTGTTAATAGATGGCTACAGCTCAGCCGAACAGGGGTGAATAACAGCTCCAATGTTTGTGTTTACTTCTTCCTTTGGAGCATGCACCCTCATGACCTGGCTATGTTTTGTTATTGTGCCACAAAGAAAACTACACCTGTAAATGCCTTTTGTTCATGTTTAAATCCATCTGGATTTTGCTGGAACAATTGGCGCTGCATGTCTTGAATGTCTGGTTTATCATGTGAGCGCATTGAACTTCACTTCATCCCATGATTATGAGCTCCTTTTAAAAGGATCCTCGTCTCTAAAGGTGATACATTGATGAGGCGGATAATGCCTCACATCATTCCTCGTCTAACTCAACTCAGCTACACCACAGGAATTTAGTTTCTACATTACATCTGAGCCAGTGGCCCAGTGAGGGATTACTTACACAGTTGATGTACTGGTGCATGCATTTGATAGAAAGAGTGTTCAGTTCAAATCTTGACCATCCTCTTTGATCCACGCAGTCTTAATTCCAGTATTGACTGAAAATGCTTTAGAAGTGGAGCAGCTGTCCTGCAAGAGCCTAATGAGGTGGGCTTTTATTGTGTGTGTGTTTTATCGGAAGAGAAAAACGTAGATCTAGAAGAGTGATTTTTTCAGTCATTTTATTACATCCCATTTGTCAGCACAGCAGCAGTCATTAACATGTATTGACTGACTGTATGGTATGGTAATGACTGATTCAATCTTATAATACTGGTTCTGTTATCTAAGAACAGACCTGTGATATTGTGACTACATAAGCAGCATTACACCATATCACACTGTCATATAGCAGATGTGAAGTGTGTATACACTTTGCTCTAACAATAATTATAACAACAGGCAGGCCATATGTTTCTTTGCTATTCTTCAGCGTGAAACACCACATTTTTGACAGAGTGGTAAAGTGTAGCATAAAGGTTCGCCTGTGCTTTTCTTTGTGGCTTCTGTTGTGATGTAACTCCATGTTAAATGCACTTGACCCGCTGAACAAAGAAAGAGGGAACATGTCTATACTTGTTGTAATGTGTGTTTCTTTGTATACAATGTGTTTAACCAGTTGGTCCATCACGATTGGAATTGACTAAACCATTCTAAAACCACACTGGTTGAAAAATCCAGAAAGAGACAACTTCGGCTTCCAGCACATCACACCATACTCTCTTTGGCATTGTGCAGGGTTTAGCCAGCTGTGGATAGGTGTAGAGGGTTTTCATGACTGTAACCTCTTGCCACCTTCTCATGTGAGCACAGGATCAGAACTCATCTGGAAAAAAAGTTGTGATGGTGTTGTTTTACAGCAACAATGCACCATTTTATTGTAAATACGTACATTGTATGGTCTGTGTAAAGCTCACCGTTATTCTCAAAAATCATAACCCTAACCCTCATCAAGGCAGATAATAGACAGATTCAAGACATTCATTGGGCTTATAATTCAGTAAATTTGTTCAAATCATACGAAAAATAATACTTCATAGTGCAATGTGATTTTGTGTAAGTTAGACTGTAGATGTATCCATTTGCTGTGATCACAGAGAACTTTTCAGTTCAGATCAGGAGTCTTTGGTGACTGCAAGAAAATATGCACAACACAGTGAGATTACTGGCACTGATGCTGAGCTGAAACTTATACCATCAGACCTGAGATCAGGCCTGAGTGAAGGCCACTGCTGAGGATCAGAGGTGATGAAGATGAAGCTGAGCAGGTATCTACTGTTTCTGTAGCTCCAGCTGCAGCTACTTCATCCTGCTGTCTGTGACTGCTTTTTATAAGAAAACATAAGCACAGATAGAAAGTATATTCATACATTCAACAACAACAATCAACATATGAATCAGTCCTGCTGCTCCACATGCTGCCATAGTTCTTCAGCAGCTGCATGAACCTGAACTGCACTGCTTTAGATAGAGAAAGACAGAAATAAAGAAATGTGGATTTACTGAAATCTATTTGGATTTACAGCTGTTACAAAACACAGCAGACAGACATTGTGAGGGGGTAGAGTGTAAGCATGAGAGAAACAAAATGAAAATAATAATAATATAATATTGTCAGTCAGAAGAGAAATAGCTGAATAAATGTCAGGAACTAATTTACTGAAGACCAGCAGATGACCAGATCCAACAAAGAAAGTCTTGTGATTTTCATTCAGCACAAACATAAAAAGACAAAAATATCTCATGAATACCTCTGTTGACTGCTGTATTATGTATTATCACTGCTATAGCCAAGGGGGTAGGTTTGATTTTGACATTAGTGGGGACATAGCCAGTCACCACCACCACCACGCACCGCCGCCAGGGGAGAAAAACTGTATACGTTGTTAAGTGGTGTAATTGTTTCGATATTGGATGTTGGATATTGGACACATTCAAATAAACTCATTTAACTTGTGATGCCTACGACCGATTTTTGTCAGACAACTTGTGATGTCTTCATAATTACCCAGGTACAGGACATTCATTCTTTTAAAAACATACTCTGAGTTGATTTAATGCATCTTTCACGAGCAAGGAACACATCACCAACGAGATACGTTTTAACAGATTTATTGACAGAATTTGAATGAATTGTGTATTCTTGATGCGGAACGATTCTTGATACGGTGATTCTTGATGCGGTGTGGGGAGGTCGGACGAAGGATCCGCCGCTGCGCCCGGGCAGTGACGAACCCCCAAAAAACCTCCAATTATTTGAGACGTGCTCGTGCGGATCTTAGATCGTTGAGTCTGAGCAGATATAGCTGTGATACGTTAATGACCGTTAATAGTGAGAGTCCAAGATACAAGCAAAACGGCACGGGTCGAAGTGTGATGGTGACACAGTGAATTCTGAGCATCCAAGGAAACTGAAGATGCTATATGGAATATGGAATATGAACCTCGCTTTGAGGGTCAGGGCGATGTGAGGAGTTTGGTATCCTCAACGAATGGTGTGTAAGCAAGTGGACAGCAGTTCGGCGGTAAGAGAAAGCCGTTTGGCTGGTTCTTGGCTGACGAGACCAGCGAGAAGTGACTTACTTGGGTATGGTTTATGGCTGGGCTGGGATTACCTGTGATTAGTTTGGAGAAAAACTAGTACCGATGAGGTAGGATTTGATAGTAGGTGTTTTATGTTCATGGCAGAATGAGCATAGGTGATGTAGCAGATGACGGTGGTGAGATAGAACGAGAGGGAAATGATGTTGTGTCGGTCATTAAAGTGTTGGAACTTATTCCAAGCTGTCCAGTAGGAGGAGAGTGTAGAAGATAAGCTGTTAATATTGTAGTTTGGAATTCGAAAATCAGTAGTATTAAAGATGGATTTACAGATTGAAGTCAGTGCAGAATATGGAGGAACTGGAGTCGGCAGCGGTTTGGCGTGCAGAGCCAGTTTCTGAACTTCTGGAACATAAAATGAGAGAGAGAGTCAGCGATGGTATTATGGTGGCCTGGGACGTAGGCGGTGCGGAGGATATTGGTTAGTGATGGAGTGCCACGTGAGCGACGCATG
This sequence comes from Scomber japonicus, assembly GCF_027409825.1. Taxonomy (NCBI): domain Eukaryota; kingdom Metazoa; phylum Chordata; class Actinopteri; order Scombriformes; family Scombridae; genus Scomber; species Scomber japonicus. The sequence goes on along the minus strand of NC_070594.1, from coordinate 31,799,925 downwards.
AATGGTGTGATTGAAAAGGAGTTGGAGCGACCTTGGTTAATGATTTCAACGACTGAGATTATCATAGTGTATAAGAATGGATTAACTAGACTATTCGTGTCCCCATAGAACAGCGGTGGCTACTACGGGGGTAGATTTCGAAGAGGCGGAGGAAGCGACCTGGCAATTGTCCATGAGTTCTGGGGGCCATTCTGATGCTAACCATCTACCGTTGTAGAAACCCCCAAAATCAGCAGAGGGAGCGGCATCAGTGTAGCTGGATGTCAAGGGAGTTAGTCAGCTGATCATCATAAAAGAAGGAGATACCGTTCTGACTAGAGAGGAGATGGAACCACAAGCGAGACAGGATTGGTTCCGTGACAAGGAAGACAGAAGCGACAGGACGATACGATAGAGCGTCGATAATGAAATAGTTATGGTGGTGAAATAGGACGACATATATATATATATATATATATATATATATATATATGTTACTTTGAACGTGTGACAGGGGCATTGATAATGAAATGGTAGAAGTGATGAGATAGGACGAAGTGTAGGTTACGTTAAACATGTGAAAGGGGCGTTGATAATGAAATGGTCGAAGTGACGAGAGAGAACGACAGGTAGTTTACGTTAAACGTGTGAAAGGGGGTGGTCTCAGCTGGCCATTTGGCGGAGAACAATGCATCGTTCTGTCTGATGAGGTTGCGGGAGTAGCACTTGGGGGCAATGACATCCCGGTGTCACTGCCCGGGAGAAATGAGCTGCAGGGATCAGTGTAGTCAAATATGGGTTATCCTGGTACCTTGATGATGAGACAGCAGGGCGCTGGAAGCCCGGGGGCAGATGTTCCGGTTGAAGCAGAGTGCTGGCAGCTCTCGGTGCCAGGAGCCTTGACTAGAGCAGGCTCTGTGGCAACTAGAGCAGGATGTCCACGATAAAAGCTGCCTGCTGTCGAACTAGGCGAGCCAAGGTTAAGTTGAGTAAACGGCGGGGTCACTGACATCAAACATCCTGGCCGAATTGAAGTGGTGCAGATGTAGTGAAAAACAGCAGGGGTCATTGGCATCCTGGTGCTGATGTTCTGGCCTAAGCCGAGTGCTGTGATTGGAATGAAGGGACGGCAAGGGTTGTAGGCATCCCGGTGCCCGATGTTCCCGTTGGAACGAAGTGCTGTGGTTGGACAAATAAACAGCATGGGATGCAAGCATCCCGATGCCTGATGTCCATAACTAAGCAAAGTGCTGCTGTTAGATTTAAGGAAATAGCATGGGTCGTAGGCATCCCGGTGCCTGATGTCCCTGTCTAAACAAGCGCTGTGCTGCTGTTGGATTTAAGGAAACAGCATCGGTCCCAGGCATCTCGATGCCTGAAGTACACGACTAAGTGAAGTGCTGCTGTTGGATTTAGAAAACAGCATGGTCGCAGACATCCTGGTGCCTGATGTCCCTGTCTAAGCGAAGCGCTGGGCTCGTAGTGAGGAAACGCCATGGTTGCTGGTATCACTGTGCCCGATGTTCCCGTCTAAGCGGAACACTGGTTGGAGTTAGAAAACCACATGGGTCGCAGGCATCCCGGTGCCTGATGTCCCTGTCTAAACGAAATGCTGTCTAAATGAAATGCGTGGCTGGAGTAAAGAAAACCACATGGGTCGCAGGCATCCCGGTGCCTGATGTCCCTGTCTAAATAAAGCGCTGCGGTCGTAGTGAGGAAATGGCATGGTTGCTGGTATCACTGTGTCTGATGTTCCGTCTAAGCAGTACACTGTGGCTGGAGTAAAGAAAACCGCATGGGTCGCAGGCATCCCGGTGCCTGATGTCCCTGTCTAAACGAAATGCTGTGGCTGGAGTAAAGAAAACCGCATAGGTCGCAGGCATCCCGGTGCCTGATGTAGACGACTAAGCGAAGTGCTGCTGTTGGATTTAGAAAACAGCATGGTCGCAGGCATCCCGGTGCCTGATGTCCCTGTCTAAACGAAGCGCTGCGGTCGTATTGAGGAAATGGCGTGGTTGCTGGTATCACTGTGACTGATGTTCCGTCTAAACAGAACACTGTGGCTGGAGTAAAGAAAACCGCATGGGTCGCAGGCATCCCGGTGCCTGATGTCCCTGTCTAAACGAAATGCTGTGGCTGGAGTAAGAAACCGCATGGGTCGCAGGCATCCCGGTGCCTGATGTCCCTGTCTAGGAGCGGCGCTGCGGTTGGAGTGAGGAGACGGCAGGGGGTTTATGACTCAGACAATATAGAAGCAATTTCAGGTTAGTTGTATTTGTGATAAATTGTGTTAGTAGCTTGCGATCCAGCTTTTAACGTGGACGATACAGAGTTTTTTTGGTTAGTATTGTGATAACTGTGTTAGTAACGTGCAATATGATGCGTTTAATGGCAGATGATGCCTAAAATGACGATTGACTCGATATGCTGGCAACGTGCAACCTGGTGTTTGTAATGTTCAAGCACGTGTAACGGTGTGCAATGGCAAAGTGACATTAGAGTAGCTGCGCGAGAAGCTTCCAGCTGGTATATGGAAAAGACAATGTGGAAGTAACTTTAAATTAATTACGAATCTATACCGTTGGTATAATGCCATAGACTGTATAGAAGAAATGGACGTAACAATGTGACGTCACCCACTGGTTTGTGGACTGCTGCTCGGGAGCCACTTTTATTTAATTTAATTTAATTATTTATATTTATTAATTAATTAATTAATTTATTTATTTTCCTTCTTTTTCTTTTATGACACCAAAACGATAATACTGACAAGTTTGAGTAGAATGAGTAGCGCAATACTACCTGGCCCCTGCCGGGGGGCGCTGTGACCGTGGGGCTACGGGGCTCTGTGACGTCACGCGTGCCGAACCGGGCGGTGATTGCTGCTGTGTGACGAGAGGAGAACCGGTTTCCCACGAATCTTCAGTCAAGTCGGACGGGTTGATCTGCAGTTCGTGATCCGTGGTGAGTTCACTCTTGGAGTAGTAATCGTAGCATTTGTTCAAGTTTTGTTGATGCGATGCGCGAAGTACGATCTGTTTCTGGGATGACCATGAAAGCTTGACTGAGACTGCCTGCACGTGAAACTCGAAAGCGAGAGTGAACGAGGGGGAAGCTGTTAGGTCTGTTTATATAGGAGCCGGAAGGGGTGTAATTGGTGTGTGTTCCCGCTCCCGAAACTGCGCTTATCAAGCTTCGATTGTGAACAAAAACCTTAACAAATCCAATCAGCCTGTACATATATTGACCGAATCATTTCAAAAAGCTTGTGGCCATCAACCTCAATATCACTGGACATAACTGTTACGAACCCAGCTCGTTGGGGAAAAGGGAAATGGATGACATTTTGCACTTCGAGACTACGTTTACTACTCACTGACTTAGTATCAAACATTTTGCATGTATCATTTTAGAGAAATTCAGACTCAAAGTTCCTTCTTATGCATTGAAAAAAGGCATTATGCGTGATATTTACACTACTGTAAAATCCTCCATAATTTCTGACAAAGGTTGATACACTTCCTGGACCATCCTGACTGTTCACTCACTCAGTATCAAGCATATATATATATATATATATATATATATATATATATATTTTTTTTTTTAACTCATATTTTATTGGGATTTTGTGCAATAATCTACATAGGTACTTGAGTCTCAATTCCAGAGCATATAAAAGAGAAAATAAAAGAAGAACTTAAAAGGCATGCAAACAAACAAAATATATGTCACACATGGTTACGTGTATCCAGAGTAAAGAATTTAAAACATACTTGGTTGGTTTTTAAGCATCTTTTGCTGTGTCATATAGCAACCATTTCTCCCACTTACTCATAAAGAGACCCTCCTTCAGTCTGAGTTGGTAAGTCATTCTCTCCATGGTGTAAACGTCCCTCATTATTTCTAACCACTGATTTTTATTAGGTGCCTCAGTCTTGCACCAGATTCTCGTTATTGCCTTTTTACATGTAACCAGTAATATTTTAGTTGAATATCTATCTTTTTCTGGCACATAATCATTCAGACTTCCGAGGTACATGACTTTAAACTCTCTTGGTATTGCATATCCCAAAATTTTTTAAATTATGCTGTGGACTTCTTCCCAGAAAGAGTTAATCTTATGGCACCTCAAAAAGATGTGTGTGTGATTTGCTCCTCTCTCTCCACACATCCGCCAGCATGTGTCCAGAGAACCAGTCCATTTACTTTTCAGTTTGGGCGTAGTGAAGTAACGCGTCAGGTTTTTCCACCCGAACTCCCGCCATGTTCTTGAGTTTGTAGTTGTGGGCTGTGTTTCGCACATATCTTGCCATTCTTCCAGAGTAATGTTGATATTCAGTTCCCTTTCCCATTTCTCTTTGATGTATAATGTAGAGACACCTTCTGAGTCTCGTAGGTTTCGGTATAGTGTTGAGATTTCCTTGGTTTTGGTTCCACTGTATGACCTCGTCAATACTTCAAGTACACCCAGACCCGGCCCTAACCAATGTGGCGCCCTAGGCAAGATTTTAGGTGGCGCCCCCCTCGCATCGAAGTAAATTCCACTGCTGGTGTACATACTCACAAGAAACTTAATAGCTTTATCTTGGACATTCTTTTATTTAAAGAAAGCAATTGCCCAATCAAAATACTTAGAACAAATTAGAAAGAAATACAAAAAAATATGATATGAATATATGAAATATAATATAAATAGCTTACATAAAGTATAAGATTTAAATACCCACAAAATAAAAAGTGTAAACAAGTGACATGCTGCTGCATCACTTCTGGGTGGTGCTGCTGAGGTGGAGGCAACAGGAGGAGCGCTTGATGCTGTAGGTGGCCCAAGATTTGCAGGAGTGGGACTGAGAAACCTCAACAGCGCATCTGAAGAGAAAAGAGGAGTATGTGACACCAGTCTAATAATAAATATGATATGATACATAGGCTAATATGATTTCAAGAATAAAATGAAATGAAATAATATAAATGAAAAATCTAAGAGATACATGCATGATGTTCACTATACTGTACATATATAATATACAATGTACTTTTTCTGATATGCAAACTATATAAGATTCAATTTTATTGTCATTACAACAAAATGCTGATTAGCAGAATGCAAAGAAGCAGTAAACTGCAGTATAATATAGAATGTGGGAATGCTAAGTTATGCTAGCTATAACATGAATTATGTGCACTTTAACACTGATGTAAAGTTTAACACTATAAACACACTTTAGACAATATGAACTGTAACACAACATACAGCTAGGCTTACAACTATAATAAAAGGGTGGAAAAGGAATAGCATTTTGATTGACTATTACAAGCTAAGAAAACCTTAGCTAACCAGATGTTAATAAAAATGCTGAATAGATCTAATATTTACACATTACCCTGAGGAAACCCAGGGAGCACAAACCCTAATTTCAACGTTTGATTTCCGGTTAAAAACAGGTTGATATGAGGTCTGAACGTCTTTTCAATCGTCTGAAAACGGTTACAACATCAACGTGTCACAAAACACACATTAGTTTGATGTCGGTTGATAATTAGCTCAGTTGTAGCTCTCTACAGAGATTGTATTGATTATTTTGACGTGTTTTCTATAAATGAGAGGAGGTGAAATGATGACTAAACAAAACGTAATTTCAAAGCATTTAATGTTGAATAAAATATCATAAATATGAAACTATATAGGTTATGTCTGCACACTAAATAAGCTGGGACTTTTCTATACAGCAATTCCCGGTGAAATATGTTTTCTATGTGAAAGTTGAATAAATGTCTCCATATAGCCGGTAAAAAAACTTTAACTTTTCAACCAATTTTCACCGTCTTTTCACCGGTTACCATAGATACACGTCTTTTCACCGGTTACCATAGACGTCTTTTAGACGTCTTTTCAACCAAAATGTACTTGGTTACTGGGAAGTAAGGTGGGAGTAGTTACATTACTATTTTCCATAACAACTTAGGCTCTTCCATAACATTAACTGGCGATAAAACTAACAGTTTAACAACAAACCATGTTATGCTAATGGTTAACGACGTTATCGTCGTTCTGCAACACACAAATAATGTCATGACATCATCTTGATTGTAACATTACCTCTGTCTTTGTCTCGTTTTTCCTCCTCTTCTTTTCTTTTTTTCCTCCCCTGGGCACCAGACAGTTTGGGACGTTATGACATATTGTTGTCGAGCTTGCCTTGGGGTCACGACCATCCTCCCCCAGGTAGCAGGTACAGTCTAATTAGTCGGGGGGGGGGCGTCTTAGGAAAGTAACGTGTCATCATTATTATTATTAGTATTCCTATTTAACAGGCTTTGCTATGCAGTTAAATTAATGTGGGCTTATTATCTTCATATTAAGACATGATACCAAGTAGTTTTAAGAATAGTGGAAGTTTGCCTATACTGCCTATGCCACGGGCCGGCCCTGAGTACACCATGCAGAGATTTTACAGTTTGTATTTCCTTTATAAAATAATCCCTTAACTGCAGATACCTAAAATGATCCCCATTATCCAGTCCGTAAGTTGTTTTTAACTCCTGAAAGCTCATTACATGTCCCTTCTTTGTTAATGTACACGTGGCTGTGAGGCCTTTCCCAGCTTAGTCCCTAAAGCTGTGATCATTCAGGCCTGGCTTAAACCTTTCATCATATGCAAACCAACTTAATATTTTAACATCACTTTCGAGTTTGTACTGCTTGACTAAATCAAACCAGACATTCAACGTGTGTAAAATTATAGGATCAATCGAGTCTTGTAATGATTTCATCAAACTAGAGTTACCAATCAGGGACTGGGTTTGGATGCTTGCCACCGTCCTCTCAATGTCTTTCCACTTTGTACAATATTCTTTGTCACACCATTTGACTATAGTTCTAAGTTGTGCTGAGCGATAATAGTCTTTCAAGTTAGGGAGTGCCATGCCGCCCTTATCCTTTCCTAATTGAAGTGTACAGTATCTTATGCGTGGTCTTCCACACAAACCTGGAAATCATTTTGTCCCATAATTTAAGCTTTTCTTGAGGAACATTAATAGGTAGAGACTGAAAAAAATATAATAGTCTAGGGAGGGTGTTCATTCTAATTATTTCTATTCTTGAGTTGAAATCTAATGTCAGGGTTGACCATCTTTCAATGTCCCCACTGATCTGGGAATGGATCTGATCATAGTTTGCTTTATAAAGAGAGGTGAGCTGTTTTGTTAGTGTCACACCAAGATATTTGATAGTTTTAGTGTGCCATTTTAATTTGTAGGCTTTCTTGATTTTTGGGGATGGGCTATAATTAAAGGTCAGAATTTGTGTTTTATTTACATTTATTCTATATCCTGAATGGTCACTGAATGTATCTATAAGTTGCATCAGCTGTGTAAAATTTGAGTTGGGGGTATCCAGGTATATAATAATGTCATCCGCGAATAAGCTTATTATGTGTTCTTGTCCATTGATCATAATACCTCTAATTTCCTGACTCTGTCTGATTGCTTGTGCTAATGGCTCAATATATAAAGCAAAGAGGAGTGGAGATAAACAGCATCCCTGCCGTGTACCTCTTCCTAAAGTTATCCTCTCTGTTAGGCTTCCGTTGACCTTTATTCTGGCTGTAGGGCTTTGACAGATAGTTTTAATACAATTTACTGAGTCTTTACTAAATCCAAAACGTTCTAATATAGATATAGGAAGTTCCAATTTACACTATCAAAAGCCTTTTCAGCATCAAGGCTTAGCAAAACAGCACTGTTTTTATTTGTTTGTATTGTGTTAATTATATGAATGGTCCTTCTAATACTGTCTTGTGTTTGGCGGGCTGTAATGAAACCAGTTTGATCCTCGTCAATCAAGTCACTCAAAAAGTTCTCATATCTTCGTGCAATAATAGAGGTGTATATTTTGTAATCTACATTAAGAACTGATATTGGTCTAAAGTTATTGCAGTATTCCGTATCTTTTCCTTCTTTGGGGATTATTGAAATTATTGCATCATTCCAAGATGGCGGTAAATGGCCTTCCTCGAGAGTGCAATTGAAGGAGGATTCAAGCAGAGGTACCAATTCCTCTTTGAAGGCTCTATACCACTCTGATGGGAAACCATCACCTCCAGGAGTTTTATTAGCTTTAAGTTTGGATATGGCTTTGGTTATTTCTTCACATGCTATAGGAGCATTAAGATTGTCATTTTGTTGTTGTCCAATGGTTGGTAAATCAAGTATGTTGAGAAATCGTCTTTTTGACTCCTCGCTCGATGAACTTATTTGAGTGTACAGATTTTTGTAATATTCTGTAAATATGTTCTCTATTTCTTTAGTTTTATATTTTAACTCTCCTGATTGGGGGTCTCTGATTTTGTGTATTGTATTCAGTGTCTGTTGCTTCTTAATTCGCCTTGCCAGTAGTCTGGTAGCTTTAGGGCCAGTTTCATAGTATTCCTGTCTCACATATCTAAGTTTTTTCTCTATCTCTCCTCTAAGAATTTCGTCTATCTCCGTTTTGGTGGTCTTTATTTTCTGCAAAAGTTCAGTGCTTTGGGTGCTTTGATAACTTATTTCCAGGATTTTTAATTTTTCGGTCAGATTCAAGTAAGCTACTTGTTTTAGTTTCTTTTGATGTGTTGTTATAGCGATCAATTTTCCTCTAATTACGGCCTTTAAAGAATCCCACAGGATAGCTGGGTTAATTTCAACCGTGTCGTTTTCTTGGATAAATCTTTTATATCCTGTCTGATTTGCTCGGTTATTACTTTATTGTTCAATATACTTTTGTTCAGTTTCCAGGTCGTGTTCTTCGGTATATTATTTATTTGTATAGCTAAATGAACTGCATTGTGATCAGAGATATCAGCCACACCGATTTTACATTCCCTTACCTTATGTATATCCAAAGTGTTCATAAATACATAGTCTATTCTAGAGTGAATGTGATGTGTGTTGGAGTAATGTGTATAATCTTTTCCTGTCGGGTGGAGTTCTCTCCATACGTCTGTCAAGCCCTGCTCGTTCAATAGTATATTCATGAATTTAGTTAAGTGGGTCCTACTTCTTTTTGTGCTTGTTGTGTCTATCCTATGGTCAAGACTTACATTAAAATCTCCTGCACATACCAAAGTCCCTTCTGATTCTGATGCTATAATTGCAAATAGAGCCTTAAAGAAGTGCTTGTCACTTTTTGGTGGGGCATAGATGTTAATCAAGGTAACCATCTTGTTGTCTAATTTTCCTTTAACAATTATATAACGTCCTTCATCATCCTTAATTTCTTTTAAGCATTCGAAATTGACTGCATTTTGTATCATTATAGCAACCCCTCTTTTTCGGCTCTGCCTGCATGTGCTATAGAAAGAGTTTCTATAACCAAATTTCTTTAGCTTTTCATGTTCTCCCCGAGATAAATGTGTTTCCTGCATAAAGATGACTTGAGCTTTAATTTTCCTCATTTTCAAGATTACTTTACTTTTCTTAATTTGGTTGTTCAGCCCATTAACATTCAATGACACCAGTGAAATAATACTCATAATAGTTTCATAAAGTCTTGAATTGGCTTTGGATCCTTAACGTAACCATGGCGACCGGCAACAACAATAAGAGAACATAGAACGGTTTGAAACAGAACAGCAAACAAAAATGTGACCTCCAAAGACAGGCGCATGTCTGTGTGCGCCTCCCACGTTACCTCCGTGGGTTGAGGGGAATATCCCACAGCGTACAGGGGCCCCTCTCTAGGTAAGCTTGGTCCTAAAGTCCAATAATGTCTCTGCATTATTACCTCCTAGAAAAACGTCATAGTCACCGATCCGTAGTAAACAAAAGAAGACCAATCAAAATAGTAATACAGCGGCAGTCACTGTTGATCTTCCCATCCACATCCTTATTTAGTCTGTTTGAATATACTCACAAAATCCACAAAGTTATTTTCTTTGAAATTCCTGAAGTTTCTGCTTAGCCCGCAGAGCAGTGTCCTGTGAATTCCCGGCTCGTTGCCATGACAGTGCCCGCTGAAGTCGCTCCTCCATCCCGGTTCCTGCTGCATCATCTGGCGGTACCTCTACATGGATACCCCTCCTGATCAGCTCCTTCGCAGCCTCCCGTGCGCTCTCGTATGTCCGTGGGCCAGCTTCCCAGTGGAACCTTAATTCTGGTCAGAGGCGTCTGAAAGCGTATTCCTTTTTCCTTTAGGGTTTTTTTAATACCGTTATATTCCTTTCTTTTCCGGATGACAGTAGCGGCATAGTCGTGATCAAAAAAGAGCTGTCGGTTGTCATGGTGAACTTTTTTCCTCCAGGCTTCCCTCAGTACCGTCTCCTTCACTGTGTATTGTAGGAAGTTCACCACAATAGATCTCGGCGGTTTATCAGCGGCTGGCCTTGGCATTAAGGCCCTGTGTGCCCGCTGTATTTGTAGATCCATGGTTGTCGGCAAAGGTAGCTCTTTTTTCAGGAGTTGTTCTATGAATTGCGCCACAGAGCTGCCCTCTGCTCCCTCTGTAAGACCAAAAATGCGGATATTATTCCGTCGGTTTCTTTCTTCTTGGTCCGCCAACATATCTTGGAGTATTTTTTGTTGTTTTAGGTCTCACATTCCAGGTCTCCAGTTCTGCGATTCTCTGCTCAGTTTCCGTGATCCTGGTTGTTTGTGTCGTTAGCTCAGTAGTTGCTTCTCCAAGCCGCTGGTTAATATCTTTCTTGAAGTCCTCGAGTTCCTCTTTCATTTCCTTCTTGATTTCTTGTTTGAATGAGGCAAATTCCGCTTTCAGTTCAGTTTTAAAATCTTGGATTTCTTTAATGATGTCTTTAAGTCCTGCTCTTATCATAGCCGTCGCCTCTGTCTCCATGTGCTCTTCCTCCCCTTCACTGTCATCCATCGTGTCGCCTCCGTCTTCGTTTGTTAAATCAGGTTGTTTTACCGTTTTTTTTTTCTCTTTCTGTCTTCTTGATCTTCCTCCCCTTTCTATCTCTGGTTCAGATATGTTATTTTCTGAAAAGTCTTCGAATTTGGGGATTTCTATCGATTTTTGATCGGGAGCTAATTGCCTAAGCTGCCATCTTGGCTGAAGTTCAGCCGGAAGTCCAGTATCAAGCATATTTAATGTATCTTTCTTGAGAAATTCAGCCTCAAAGTTCCTGCTTTTGCATTGAAAAAAGGCATCATGCTCTATATTTACGCTACTGTAAAATCCCTTTGATCCATAATTTCTGACAAAGGTTCATACACTTGACCTAGCCCTCACTCCATTCACCCAGACGTCACTTACATGAAATATTGTATGTATTTCTTTTGATCATTTTCAGTAAATAATAATCCACATTTCCCTTGCTAAATTCCGTGTGTTCGCTCTATCTCCTTGAACATCAGCCAGGTTTGCTAGAACTGATTCCATATCAAACACTGTCACTGCAGCTTTGACAATGCTTTTGATGCTCCTAAAATTATTTTGTTCTATTTCTCAAGAATGCCAGATTCAAAGTCACGACAGAAACTTTGACTGATTGACTAACTTTTTTGAATTTTTTTAATATTCAATGTAGATTAAAATTAGTTTTAGTCCTTTTATTAATTTATTTAATATTTACTCATTTATTTATATTTAATTATGCATTTTTATTATTTCCTGAATTGGTAACTTTACACTGCATAAACGCATGTGCGGTTTGCCCTTCCATTGAACTCTTCTTTTCAAATGTGGAGGAATGGCGCCAACATGAGGGTAAGTTGCCCCTTCTTATTAGCACACCATGGTAACATATGCAATGTATGCACAAATATTTTTATCAGTGCAAATGCAAAATAAGGTCTAATATGTCAAATGTGTCCGACCTGGACGTGAATGAGGACTCAGATGCAGAGGTAGGACTGTTAAGGCAGACTTTTATTGATTCCAACCTCCTTGACAGAGTGTCAACATAACAGGCTAGAAAACTTAATTCTATCAAGGCTAGAGGGGTATTGCACAAAAGTAGAATAATGAAATCCAGGATAACTGAGCAAGCGCAGCTTGATCTAGTCTGACCGGAGCATCTTGGTTTATTCGGTTGCATGTTTGCTGAGCCAGGATGAAAAGGCGCGGCTATGTCAAGCCAGGTGTAGATAGTTGGGATAAGTGCGTGTTCACAGCATTCTCAAATAGACCCATGGCATCGATCACAGAATCACAGATTGGAAAATGGAAAAGTGTTGCGCGTCATTCTTCAAGGCCGCTGAACAACAGCTCCTGATGGAATTTCATGATGAGGTTAAAGAAATGATAAGAAAAAAAGGCAACACAAGCACAAAGCACTGTAATCAAGGAAAGGGAGAAAGCCTGGCAGACAATCGCGGACCGGCTCAATGCGTACAGTAAGTAGTGCAAAAATGTACAATTAATACACAGTGCTCCACTAGAACTGTCATAATTACAACTAAAGGACTAAAGAAGTTACTATCCAAGCCCACTAATCAACAGTTGTACACTTTGATTTAAATGTGGCAAGTAAAAGTGCATGCTACTCAGGAAATATAATTAAGTGCAAACAATTATCCACAGTGTGTGTCAGTGTTATCTATTTAATCTGTTTTTCCTATGTTATGTGTTCTGTCTATTTCATTGATCTTGTCTGGCCAGAAGAGGTCCTGGCAGCAAGTCAAAATTAAATATAAGAACATTTTGCAAGCTGGTAAGTGACTTCAGTTTAGATTACAGTGAACAAATGAGGTGAATAGATTAGGTGTCTGACATATTGAATGTATGATTTGTAGCAGTAAAAAAAAAAGCCCATACAACTGGCACGGGGGCGGCCAACCAAGCCAGGCTATGACCCCAGCAGAGGAGCTGGCACTCAACCTTAATAAAGGGAGGCCAGTGATGGAGGGGATCCCGGGAGGGACTGTCACAGACTGTGTCCCAGCAATGGACACTGACTGTTTCATACAAGGTATATAATGCAGCACTACTGCACATGAAAACAATCAAAAAATATATTACTGTCTGACTTTGGATTTTCTTGCAGTGTCTGGGAACACAGTCACCCTATTGGAGCCACCAGAAGACGATCTGGTGAGTTAATTTTATTGAAATCACAGGCCTGGCATATCCTGTCAAAAATCCTAATAAAAGTTCTTGTATGTATACGGCAGGGGGAAGGCACATCTGCAGCTGCAGGATGCACTTCTGCAGTTGAGGAGACAGTGTTGCTGGACTCCAGGCTTGAGGTCTCATGTCAATTTTGTGGAAATGTCTTGCTCATTTAGCCCATACTGGATATGAAGTCAGTGATTTGGTGCTAATAGAAAATAACGTGTAACAGGACCCAGACGCTGCTCAGCCTCAGAAGCAGCCAAGTAACATTGTGAGTATTGGCTAAAGTAAATCTACATTATGCACAAATCCTGCTGTGCTAATTGACATTTCTTTTACAGAATTCACAAACTGTCAGGAGTCCGTACATTAAATACCATGAGAGGCAAATCAAGCTGGCAGAGGTGAAAATCCAAGTCAAAAAGAGAGAGCTTATAGACATGGAGCTTGATTCACAAATGAAGCACAAGACCCTCAGGAAACTGGACCTGGAGATTGAAAAACTAGAGAGAGAAGTGAGTATGTCAGTGCACACTGTAACCATAACTGTGTATGCTGTGTATTAATTGTTACTTTTGCCCTCTGTATTCCAGGTTCCAGACAAATGAGAACTATAAAATAAAAAAACTTCAACTGGAAAACATTGATGTCCTCCTTTCATGTATGCTTAGTGAAGGGAAATTTTAAGACATAACCACACACTGTGCTACCAATGCTAGACAAAATGCACATACACAGCAAAATGTAACTTATGATCTTTTTAATAGGTAACTTAAATCCAATCCAAAGCTAACTGAAAAAATGCTCAATGTAATGCTCTCTGACAAGCCTGCCATTTCTGTTGCCTGGGAAAATGGCGGCATTTTCCCATTCAACATCAATTGCCACTCGGGGGGGGCCCTCTGCTTTCTCAGGCCTGCAATGTTATGCAGCACTGCGCATGCTGCAACCAGATCATAGGCCCTGTGAGGAAACCCTCAGGTAATGCAGGCACTGAAATCTGGATTTAAGAAGGCCAAAGGTCATCTCAATTCGAGCCCTCGTCTTTGCATGACCATGCCTGCTGTGGTGGGGTTTGGGGGTCTGCAAGGGGAGTCAATAAGAAGGACTCACAGGCATAGCCTTTGTCTCCCAGCAGCACACCAGAGAATTCACCTGATGATAAAGCAAGATACAATTTATGAAACTATACAGCAGAGTTAAACGCTCATAATGTCCAAGGTGCTTACAAATAAGATGTGTGGCTTACCTTGTGAGAGTCTCTCATAAATTGGACTCGCATGAAAGACTCTGTAGTCATGGACTGAGCTAGGCCATTTTGCCTCTACGTTGCTGATAAGGCAGTCAGCATCACAGATCATCTGAAACAATAAGATGTAACCATTGAGGTCTATTAATTCATGCAAGTCACAGTAACCACAAACCACTCTTACCTGAACATTGATGCTGTGGAAGGATTGTCTATTGATAAAGTCCCCCTCGTGTTCCCCTGATGGCCATTTGATTTTGACATGAGTGCAATCCACTGCACTAATGACATTAGGGAAAGCTGTGACAAAAAATAGTGATTATCCAACTCTGATTACAGTACAATTGGAAACTACATTTTGCAAGTTGAAATTGATGTTACCTGCAATCTTGTAGAACTCCTCCTTAATGTATAGGGGTCTTCTGTGGCCAGGGAAGGTTATGAATACATGCACAAGAGACTTCAGCACCAAACACGTCTTATTGTGCGGCATACGGTTCCTTTATTGAGGTTCTCTGCATCCCCAACAGAATACAGGAAGCTCCCACTTGCAAAGAACCTCAGTGCAACACAGACCATCTGTGGAACAGTGAGGGCCTGGCTTCGTGCTGTCTGGTGCTGTATTTTTGGCCCCAGCAGCCTACATAAATATCTCAGTCCATCGGCCGAGAATCGATACCTCTCAATGAGATGGTCATCTCCAAAAGCCAATGGGTCCAACCTGTCCCGGAAGACTCTCTCACGCCTAAATGCTCTTCTGATGATTAGGGCTTCCTCATCCAGAACATCCTTCAAAGAAGGGCACGCCATTATGAAGAGGGAACAGGTGAATGGGAGTTGGACCTATATATACTATATTACCCTCGTCACAGACTTAATTGATACCACCTTTGCAACTTTATTGGTCACTTTTTATAATCTCAACAGCAATAATACACATATTCATCAAAGCTCTAATGGCAATTTGACGCGCAGTAGGCAGGGAGAGAGGGGGGCGGGGCGTAGACTGTATGCGGAAGCAAAACTAGACATGAAGCCACCTGATTGGTTTTTTCTGTTCGCACCGAACGGCTCGGATTGGTCGGGGTTTTATCAGTCCTGTGGCCGCTACAGAGCTCTGATTTTTTCCGTTCCTTTTTCTAAAGCCATAATGTATTGATACCTTTCATAATAGAAGGACCATTTCTCCCAGTATAACAAAAAGTGTTTCTGAACAGGATTACCAACCCTACCTTTAACATAGCAATATATCACTAGGCCTTTATATATCACAGTAATGATACCACATGAATGACTATAAAACTGTTGCAATTAAACAGTCAGACTTTAATGAAATGACAATATAATTTATCTGTAATATTTTAATGCAGGATAATTAAAATGATGTAACATATTTAGAAAGACCGTGGAAATGCTGTAAAACCCATTAATTTGTCAGATTGACAGAACTGCCAGATGAATCCCTGGGAATAATCTTAGCCTGGTTGTTAGCCTGGTCTGGAGCAGGCTAGCTGCAGAGAATAAATAACCATAGTAACTGGGCCGGGTTAAATTTAACCTGCTTTCATGCAACCGACTTGAGGCTAAAATTCAGCCAGGATAACTAACATATCCCGGCTTAATCCCTTATCCTGGTTTCGTGCAATACCCCTCTGGAACCTAGGGAGAACAAATAAACAGGGAGAAAATATTCTAATAAACAAAACTACTCCTAAACAAGGAGGAAAAAAAGCCTAAAAACAGAAAATCACTCCACTAGGGAGGTAAACAAAAGCCACAACTAGGAAAACAAAACACTGGAGGAACCAAACTCCGTTCACAAAAGAAAGTAAAAATAAAGCAGAAAATCGGAGGCTCTACAAAACTCTAAGACACTAAACTGACTACTACGGTTATTCTATGAAAAAAATAGAAACAAAAGATCACTCGCAAGGAGGCAAAGAACACAGGCTTACTTGACGTGAGAATAACAAGGCTGAGGAATAACATGGACTGTGGAGACTGGCTGGGGTGCACGACAGAACGAGAGACTCTGGCACAAGACAAATGAAGACGCAGACTATAAAACACATGAGGGTAATGGGGAACAGGTGGACACAATCAGGAATCAGGGAAGACAATAAGACCGATGACACATGAGGAAGGGCAAGTGACCTGAAATGAGAGTTAATTTTCAAAACAGGAAGTCACGAGACAAACCTCACCGTGGTGTGACAAAATGAAGCCTAACTACGATTAGGTTACTGCAAGGGGTAATCTTACAGTAACTACATAACTTATCCACAGCTAGTCGCATAGCCTACAGCACACAGAAATAGTTTATAACTATTACACTGTGGTTATTAGGGAATTTATTTATTTTCTGAATTTATAATTTTATAGGCTACAGCAGGAGCAGTTGACTATGTGCAGTCCTGCATACAATAACACTTGAAGAAATGCAGTAGCATAACAATCTTTTTCTTTTGTTAACTTTAGGGTCTTTGTGTTCTCTACATTCGGAAAGGTAAGCAAACCCACTCCAGCCAAATGTAGGTGTCACAGGTTTCTAAAATCTCAGGCACACAAGCACACAGAGTCAGTTAAAATCCAATAATAGGTAATTTAATAACAGGCAGGCTTTGTTAAAACAGTCAAAAATGGGGGGGGGGGCAGGGGGGGACACAGGGGGACACAGTCTTTAGCGAGGATCCCAGAAAGCTGACCAGTCTGTGGTACCCTTTTTTGTAGTCTGTACTCCACCTTAGTTCCAGGGGTTCTGTCCAAAGAGGAAGGGGAAAGGCGCAAGGTGGAGTCAGGTGACGAGGGCGTGGCTACAGCCTTAGTGCACTCAGCTGTCAGCAGGGTGCTGATATACTGGCAGTGTGTTCTGGTGAGCCGGCTCTGGAGGTGCCTCAGGACAGAACAAAAACACAGAGTAAAGGCACCAATTCTATTCTTCACTGCAGTGTGTCCAAATCTGCATTGTTTTACTCGCCTCTATGCACGGGTGTGGCAATCCACTCAGCCAGCGTCTTTTGTTGACCCTCTGCGTCTGGTGTCCTCTTCTCTCTGCCGTCTCAGCTCACTACTGCCAGGGCCTCTCTCAGTCTTGCTCTGAGTCCTTTTATCAGTGTTGGAGGTGATTGCTACTTGGCTACAGGTGTGCCAATTTACTGCAGGGGAGGTCCTTCAGACACTCAGGAGAGAAACACTTCAAACCAAATGAATTACACAAAATCAAAACAAACAATACAGTGCAATAAAACACAAAAAGATCTCTCCTAGTCACTTTGTGACATAGGCCTACTTTTAATTTATAAATGTCATTGTTTTCCCCTGGATGATATTTAGTTCATTTCATCCAAAGCGCAACAAACGGGTGTTTGGAGCAGGCACGGCGGCAGGATCTCAATTTTGGGTGAACCAGAGTAATTTTGGGTGGGCCTATTAATTACAGATTTTAAGTCAAAGGTGCAGTATTTAACTGGGCGCATTATAAAGATAGTAATATGTGTCTCTCTGGGGGGTGCACAACGTGCACACACTCTGCTTAGACACACACGGAGCAGTGCACACACATATGCAAACGATTACAAATAAACTTCATAACAATACTGTTACCATCACCGTCCTCTTCGGCTTATCCGGGATCGGGTCGCGGGGGCAGCAGCCTAAGCAGGAAGCTCAGACTTCCCTCTCCCCAGCCACTTCGTCCAGCTCTTCCCGGGGGATCCCGAGGCGTTCCCTGACCAGCCGAGAGACATAGTCTCTCTAGTGTGTCCTGGGTCTTCCCCAGGGTCTCCTACCGGTGGGACGGGCCCTGAACACCTCACCAGGGAGGCGTCCGGGAGGCATCCTGATTAGATGCCCGAGCCTCCTCATCTGGCTCCTCTCGACGCGGAGGAGCAGCGGGTCTACTCCGAGCTCCTCCCAGATAACTGAGCTTCTCACCCTATCTCTAAGGGAGAGCCCAGCCACCCTACGGAGGAAGCTCATTTCGGCCGCTTGTACCCGCAATCTTGTTCTTTGGGTCACGACCCAAAGCTCATGACCAGAGGTGAGGGTAGGAACCAAGATCGACTGGTAAATCTCTTCACCACGACGGATCTGTGCAGAGTCCGCATTACTGCAGACGCTGCACCGATCCGCCTGTCGATCTCACGCTCCATACTTGAACTCCTCCACTTGGGGCAGGATCTCATCCCCGACCCGGAGAGTGCACTCCACCCTTTAACACATAACTCTGGATCGATCCTGCTGCTGATCTTGAGCTATCACCTCCTCCACCCCAAGGTGCTGCATCCAGATGTTTGTGAGACTATAGGCCCATTTATGTTGTTGCATGTATTTTTTTTGTCATATCAGAAGATTGCAGCTCAATACTTTGTTATGTTAAAAGTTAAAGTTTCAAAAAGGTTCAAAACAGGAAAAAATTACCAAGAGTCGTCCAACTGAATGCAGTCAAAGTTTTATTTGTCGACAAAGAAAGACTTGGGAACCAAAATAACACAGACAGCTTCTATGCTACAATGACACAATGATTTTTGATACAAATTTACTTTTTATACTGCCACTGCCCACTGTGAGAAAGTAAGATGTCCCTCTACTTTACATAATTTTTGACCAATCAAAATCTTGTCAAAACAACTTTTTGGCATTGATCTCATCCCTTGTGCACTTGGGGACTTTCCACTGTGGCCTTGGCGCTCACAGATGGGCAGAGAGGTTAAGTTCAGGTCAGGATAATCTAGGTAATAGGTTACATCTTATTTTAATCAAATTATGACTTTGTAACAATCAAATTATTATTTTATAATACTTGTTACTGCATTCTTTTTCTTTTTTAAGATAGTAATAATAGAAAGTGCAATGCATTTAATCACATATAATCAGAAAGTGCTTAAAACATCATGTGCAGAATCACATACTCTAATCACAACTCCTTCAGTCTTGATTATCCTTAGCAAATAGTAATCATTAATAAAATACACCAATAGCAAATAAATCATCATTCAATAATCAATCATTGTAGTCAAGATTTTACACTACATTTTCTCTCTCCCGTGCGAGACGACCCGGTGCATAAAGATAGCGAGTGAGACGCGTGGCTCCAGGTCCTGTAGTCAGACGTGCGACTGAACTTTGACAGTGTGTGTGTGTGTGTGTGTGTGTAACAGCTGAGCTTCAGATGTGTAGAAGAGTCCAGAACATTAATTACATTAGATCCTGACCGATCACATGTGGAGATTCATGGTTGTGGAGTAACGGATTACATGTAACGGTGTTACGTATTTAAAATATAAAATACGAGTAACTGTATTCCGTTATAGTTACAGTTTAAATTGGTGTATTCAGAATACAGTTGCTTTCTTTCCAGAGAGTCTCCGCCGGCGGGGGAAACAGCGCCCCCTATAGATTAAAAACGTATCAGGGCAGCTAAACAAGCACACATGATTTGATTCAAGCCAGTTTCCATTTATTTACATGGCATGGGGGATGAATTGCAGATAGCCTGCCTCGTCGCCCACAATGCGAACACACAGTCTTTGTCTGCAGCTAGTGATTGAATTGTGCTATTGTGACAAATTTAGCCAACTGCACTACTTTCTAGAGGGTGTGAACTTTCATTAGAGGTGTCACTCATTCATATTACCCTTTCTGCTGGAGCCCAATTTTTTATTCATTCATCAATATTTAA
Source organism: Scomber japonicus (assembly GCF_027409825.1). Classification (NCBI taxonomy): domain Eukaryota; kingdom Metazoa; phylum Chordata; class Actinopteri; order Scombriformes; family Scombridae; genus Scomber; species Scomber japonicus. Next base: position 31,779,966 of record NC_070594.1, on the reverse strand, counting down.
GAATACAGATTTTAATTTTAATTTCCCTAATGAATGAGAATGAGAATGTTGACTCTTGGATGCCAGTTGCAGGACAAAACGTACCACCTTTGTGTTCTGTGTATTTGCATAACTTTTTCTCCGAAGACAGGAATAAGATCGTTCTCTAAAGCAAGTGTTAACTAAAATCAGTGTCCCAGATAAACACATTCAACTAGACGATTTAGAAGTAAGCTAAAAGTAATCCAAAAGTATTTAGAATGAATTACTTTACTTGAGTAATCCAAGGGAATATATCATAGATTACATTTTAGGACATCAGTAATCTGTAGGGGAATTAATTTTAAGAGTAACCCTCCCAACACTATGGAGATTAATGCTATGCCTCGTGCATTAATGCACATGTCTTAATCGATTTGCCTGGCATCTATTGATTTCTTTTCAGCACCGCAGTGCTGGACAGCTCCCGTTAACAGCTTCTTCTTCTCAGCCAATTCAGAACGCGTATGGGAAACACTCTTAAGAGCGCTTAGTCCTTAAATACAATCTTAACTGGGAAACGCTAATATTGGTTCCAAAAATGTTCAACCTCACTATATGAATATTTGAAATGACATATTGTCTTTTGGTTTACAGTCCAGAAAAGCAGAAAAAAACATTGAGGATATAGTGGCTGTCACTGACAAGCGTCATGCCTCAAACCATGATGAGACTTTTTGGGGTGAATGACCTTGGTGTTACAAATTCCAAGATAAACAGGACAAGGCTCAAATATGGATATGTTCAACATAAAAAGGTAATGGTTTCACTTTCTCACTTTGACATTTCTAAAAGCCTGTGGACATGAACATTTAAATAGTAAAATTTATAGTTCATATAGTGTCAAAATTTGGTCATTATTTGTCCAAAAATTTCTTGGAGAAAAAAAATGTTTATAAAATGAGAAACTAAGTTGACAAAGAGCTGTGTTGGTTGGTCCAGACTCTGTAGACAGAGTGAGTAGCAATAGAACATAGATGTCACAAATCTGCTGTTTGTCTCCTGTTGCTGGTACATTTTCAATCACCACACCCCTGCTCCACTCCTACTAATCAGCCACACCCACCTCATCATAATCTGTGTGTTGAATGCATAGACTGTAGAAAAGAAATGGACGTAACATCCGTGACGTCATCTATTGGTTTGTGGACTGCTGCTCGGAAGCCAATAGTAGCGAATCTAGGCAGCGCCATCTTGAAAATTTCAGGTGCATGCTGAGAAAAAAAGAACACGGATTCTACTTATATGGGCATGAGGCGGAGTCATGGATGGAAGTATGGGCGGGGCCAACGGCGAAGCGGGGAGGCTGCGATTGGTTGCGAGGGCTGGATCTCAAGGACATTGGTCAATCAACCTATCAATCACGACGTAACCACGTTGCCTGCTTTATCGTCAAATATAAAATCAGGGAGGCCAAAATGTCCCAAATGAACATCATACTGCATTGAAGAAGGCTTTAAACTAGCGATTGAGACCATAAACACATTTTGAAAACGTTTACTGAGGTTAGAAATCAAGTGAGAAGTTGGTGAATTCTCCATTGACTTGTATAGAGCCGGAAGTCCTTTTGACACCAAAATGGTCGCCCCCTGGTGGCCTTTTGATAGAATGCAGTTCTAAGTTACTTCCGCATTGGCTTCTTTTCAGAGGACTGGAACTCCTCGGCTGGTTGAATGCTAAGCACAACCACAATGAAACATAACTTATGATATGATTTGTCAAATTTGGATAGAATGGATTTCCAATCATTTTAAAATGTTTGACATTATATACATGAATGCCTAATTTACATGGTTACAGGCCCATGTTGCATGTGAGTTTCCAGAGGCTCTAATATTTGGCACCACATATGAAATCTGCCAGTAATAATCCTATTGCCTTTGACTGTACTAGCTGTTTTCTAAGGTAGTGTTATGATTGACTGTTTCATCTCTCTGCAGAAAAATGGATCCACTTGCATAACCCTGCCCACACCTGGGCCAAATGTCCAGAGCCCGCAAAGACCACACCACCTGTGGAGGTATCACAAGAATTAAATATTTCAGCAGTAAAGACAGAAATATGGAGATGGGTGTTATGATACATGAAAAATAACTGAGTGTCTTATTAAAATAATAACTCATATTCTAATTGTGCTTCATTGCTATTTGCAGATTGGATCCACAGTCACTTCAGATGAAGAAAATGCATCCGATGAAGAGTACTTCAACCATTCATTGCCTCCGGCACCTTGTTTTTTCTTCATTGACCAGAAGGATTGGAACAAACTGCGCAAAAAACAACACTGCCGTAGATTCAAAACACTGAACTGGACTTCTGTAATGGCCAAAGGAATACGAAGTGTTCATTCTTACTGCAGTTTTGGATTTAAGCGCCATGGTGTCAAATCCAAGCGGCCCAGTCTTCACATGTTCTGGCTACTGTCTTTTTGATGACTGCCCTGTAGAGGTGGAAATCAAAATTGAAGAAGAGTTGTCTCTGAAGGCTGAGGTCATCTTCAGTGGTGATTTTGTCAGCCACCGATGAGACCAAATAAAAAGACGTCCAGTGCGAGGTGAGGAAAGGGATGCCCTGGCCCATACCCTTTCCACAAAACTACCCAGGACTGTCTTCTTGGAGAGCATTGGGAGGCTGGATGAAACTGTTGTGGCATCAGGGTGCAGGACGAGGTCCCTGCAACTGGTGTCATGAAAACAGTTTCATGGACCAAGAAAAAACTAAAAAGAAGACACAACAATGAGATGATCAGCCTCCAGAAGATGGTGGCTGAAGAGGAGGCAGAGCCAGAAGAAAGGGTGATCCAGAAAATCTGTCTTCACCCTAAAAGTGTGATGCTGTACTCTCGAAAAACACTTAATGTTTTCTTTGAGCAGTGCAAAGAAGATATTGTGTATTTTGATGCAACAGGCAGCATTGTACGGAAGGGAAAAGGACAAACGTCACCCTTCTACGTCTATGAGTTGGTCGTGAGACACCCAACTAAAGGATCTTCCCCTTCCCCTGTGGCAACATACATCACCAGTGACCACACCACAGCATCGGTCTCACATTGCTTAGGGTCAGTGGTCATAGATTTGGTAAAACAGTATGGTCGACAAGCCAAATCAAGGCCAGTGATGTTAATTTGTGACGGCTTAGTGGTTCTGCTGCAGTCACTTGCGTATAATGTCTGTGGAGTGAGTCTGCAGGAACTGCTCTGCAGATATTTCACGATTATGACTGGACAAGCAACAGATGATGCCATAGGTTTACCTATACTCCACCGATGCTTGAGCCACATCATAAAAAATGCTAAGGAGCTTTGCAGAGCACAGTCCATGGTGTCTGTATATAAATATGCTTAAGATTTCAGACATAACAGCATTATGAAATCTCTGATAATTGTAGTGCCTCCAAACATTACCATTTAACAACGCATGTGTTTGGACTCCTGACCTGAGCATACACACTGAAGGAACTGGATGAAGTTGTCATCAGTGCCAACATGGTCTTCTCCAGTTCTCACAGTGGCCAAAATGTTGATAAACATTTTAAAAATCTTCAAATGCATCTGACGAAAGCAGGACCATTTGCTGAGGACATATCTATCAAAGAGCAAGACTATGAGGTATCTTTTTCTTAACTGCAACTGTAACATTCTTGCTTTGGATTTAAGTTTTTGCTGTACCTGACTAAGAAATTTGTCAGTTCAAACACATTTGGCTTTTTAAATTCAAGCTCTAAAGGGCATAACACTGGACACAGATACAGGTAATAAACAGCTGTGAACAGCATAACCCAAAAGTGTATGATGTATACACAGCTGGTTGTAAAAAAACATGCTCCACAACATGTGGTGGCACTCCATTCATCAGCTTTTTGGGTCAGACTCTTGCAGTGTGTGGACCCAGCATTATATCTGACATGTGGAGAGGAGAGCTGTCAACTACAGATATTATACTTAGGGGGTCATTAGGGCCTCATACAACCACACTTAAAAACTGAACTTTTAAAGCTTTGTTCTTTTTTTTTTTTTTTTTTTTTCCATCTTTGCTAAACTGTACTCTTGTGTAGGCATGCATAAATCTTTTATGTTTACAGGTTTACTCAGTCATCTGCAATCTGCAGGGGTGGATTGGCCATAGGGAGTACCGGGACTTATCCCGGTGGGCCGGTCAATAATGGGACTTATCCCGGTGGGCCGGTCAATAATGTTATTTGTTTATTTAGTTTTTGCTGCTCCTTGCCATAGTAACTCTCCCGGCCCAGGGGCAGAGACATGCACCGGCCCACAGAGCTCCGCTGCAGCCTGCAGACACATTAGAGGCCCATTGGCTTGTCTGTCTAAAGAATACCTGGCCCAGTGGCCCTATGATAGGCTACAGAGGCCCAGGAGTCCCAACCACGCTGGTTCTTAAGACCCCCCCCCCCCAAACCCTCCTCGTCCAATCACCTTTGATGACAAGCAATCAGATGAGAGATAGTGAGAGATACTACTACAACAAAATGGACAATGCGGCTAAAAAGCGAAAAGGCGGAGCGGAAAAACAAAGAGATAAAAAAAGAAAAGCTCTAGCAACCGACGCTGCTACGAGCAAAACAATTTCAGAAATGTTTGCTGCGGGGGCCAGCGTGGCCGGAGCGGCTTCAGGAGTGGGTCCCTCTCAGCAGCAGGTGTCGGACAGTGAGTCAAGTGAGGCTCCCGCTGCCATGGTGGTGCAGGAGCAGGAGGTTAAGGAAGACTTTCACAATTTTTGATAATTTCTACCTATAATGACTTCCACCAAATCAGGTCACCAGAGTTAAAGTGTTTTAAGTGTCAACATGCACCTTTCTTTGTGCCTATAGTCTAATTTGTTCATGAAGGACATTGATCTAACAACATAACACATATGTAGCCTATGATGCTTTACATATTTTTTTCAGTCAGTGTTTATGGTTTATTGCTCGTTCAACAGTTTCACATGATACAGTTAAAACTAATTCAAGTCTATTCAAGTCTCCAGAATGTAAGGGATATTGTTCAGTATACTACTGTTATTAAGGGCTTGTGTGTTTAAATGTACATCAACATGAGTTGGCACAGTATCTGAGCATGGATTGTAGTGGGCCGGTCTGGACCAAAAAGTCCAGGGCCAAATTTTTGTCCCAGTCCAGGCCTGGCCATCACATCTGTGATGTGTGAAAAACATCATATTTCCACACACTCTGCCAGCCAGTGTAGTGTCTCACCTGTCTTTCTAAAACAGTCTTACAGATTAGTTAATTATTTTTCTAGAAAGATGTGGGACCAACGACATTCATGCAGCACTTTGAAGAAGTCATTGAGAGGGAAGAATGTGACCAGGAAGGTGATTTGAACATCTACTTCTGTCCAACCTTCATCCCGACATTGATGAAGTACTTTCTACCTCAGGCTGCCCTATGGTCTGGCTTACTCCTGGGTTAGTCCTGTTTAATTGTTGTTGTTAATCTATATGATTATTTCACTATCTTTAAGTAAATTTAAAAAATAAATACATGTTCAATCTTCTGCCAGAGAATCATGGATCAGGCCCAGTATATGACAGTCTGACAAATAAGTACAGTAGAGCTGCCTGTAAATCACAACAGGTACAATAAAGCTGAACATCTGTTAATGAAACTGAATATTACTTGCACTTTTCCATGCTGGATATTACACATGATAAAATAAACCAAATGAATGAAGACATTTTGATTTGATGTAATGTTTATGTTGAACCCTAGAATTACACTCTGGACAACAAAACACAGGGAATAATGGAAAAAAGCCAATGGAACCTCAAACTGATCCATTTCCAGCGCAGAAAGTTGACCAGACTCAATGACTTTGTAGACACCTACAAAGTCACACTCAAAGCCCTATTGAGAAAGTATGCTGACTCCCAGAGGAGAAAGATGCCGATTTTAAATACTTCAGTTACTAGTTTTTCAGACATTTGTGATTGTACACCAGCCATTGCTATCCCAATTTCTAATTAAAGTAACCCCACCCTCATGCCAAACAACCACACAAAAAGTCAAATCCACAAAATGAAAGTCACATGAAGAATAAGTTCATTTTTTCGATAGTTAAATATAATAATGTAGCATGGAACAATGCAACATTGTGCTTCAAGAATACTACTATTAAATGAATTTGATATTGACTATATTATTTTGTTTTACTTTAGACACATCGGGTGGACGTGGAAAGATGGAATAGCAGAAAACAGAGAAAACGCGGGGTGTATGCGTCACGACTGAACAAGCCTTATGTTTATAAACAACAGAAGAAGAAGGTAAGTGTTTTTGAGAGATTCATTGAAATTTCATAAGTGGATACAGAATAATGTACCGTGAGGCAAAATTTGCTACAAGTAGCAAACAAAACAAACAAAGTAGAAATCAAAAAACTTATTTTACATTTTCTGATTATAACACTTGATTTTAGATGAAAATGTATAAAAGCAAATAGTGATATGGTGAATTTCCATTGATTGCAATATGTACTTGAAAGATTTTTATAACACTACACTGTAAAAAAAAAAAAATCTTAAAAAAACGGTAATTTTCCGGCAGCTGGGGCGCCAAAAAAATACCGTGAAATAACATTAAATTACTTTCCATAATTAAAATACAGTTTGTAGTTGTAATTTTAACAATATTTTGCCTTATTTTCAGGTTGTTTAATGTTTAATTAGAAACATTTTCACATTTTAAAATGATTAAATTACCTAGAAATATGGTAAGTAAACGTTGTATTACGAAAAATAATGCTTAAATTTACAGAAATGTGTTGTTATTAGTTGGTTTTAATAACATTATTTTATGGAAAGAGGTTGTATAATAATTTATATTTGATGTAATATAACAGTATATAAAAATAATGTGATTCATCATTCAAAACTGTAGAAAAACTAGATATTAGGTTTAAAATTGCAACATTTTACTGTTAATTTTAGATCACATCAAATGTATATTTAGTTATTTTACGTTGTTTTTAACATTTAATAACAAACATTTTACATTTTAAAACAATGAAATTACCCATAAAGATGGTAAATTAACATTGTAATATGAATAATAATGCTTAAATTTACAGAAATGTGCTGTTATTAGTTGGTTTTAATGGCATTATTTTATGTAAAAAGGCTGTATATGACTTTATATTAGATGTAATATACCAGTATACAACACAACACAATTTGATTAATCTTTCAAAACATGTCAAAAAGACTTAACTACATATTGGGTGTTTATTGCAACAATATTATTATTATTATTATTGTTTATTGTAAATTTTGTTTTGTTTTCTTTTACATTGATTTCCTGAATATTTAAAAAGGGCATTCAACTTAAAATGTCCGTTTTTTGGCCAGTGGGAAAAGGGGCTTAAATGAATTGTTGTTTGAATGAGACTAAGCTCAACAAGAACAGCTACAATTTCCCATTCTCAGTATTTTTATTCAACTGTAACAGGCAATCATTATTACAGCAATATTCAAAAATCAATTAAATTAAAATGATTAAAATAAATAAAATTCAACTGAATTGGAAATGAAAGAAAGTTTAAAAAGAAAAAATTTTCAAAAAAAAAAAAGTTGAGTTACCAATTCACAGTAATTACACATCCACAACGTTGATAATACAGCTATAAAACAAACAGCTTACAATACAAGAAATCCATAACCTGTGAGAACTTATTCCCGCCACTCGTAGTCCGCAATTCTGGTGATCAGTGTGTGTGATGTTGCTCTACAGTGCCTCCTGGTGGTATTTTGCAAGGTGCTCTTTTATTATGAAAGTCCTTGTTTTTTATTGGTTATCACAGTCATGTGATTAGGGTCTCAGATGAGAGCAGCCATCTTGTTTAGTTTTGTGTGACAATGTGCCACTGCCTTGTAATCTATTGCATCCGTCGCTGTTGAGCCTTGGAGAAGCTTTGTTTGTAAGTTCATATTATATATTATATTTGTATAGTTCATAGTTTTGAATATTGTGATGGTTTATTTCATATTTTTCAAAATTTATAAGTGAATGCTAAAATTCATATTTTTCTTGTATGTAACATATTTACTTATTTATAACACCTTTTTATGTACATTTATGGACGTTTTTCTGTGTTTATTTGTAGTTTCACAAGAAAGATTGTTCCTGGCATTGTTAAGTACGGTGACAAAGATCTACAGTAAACAGACTTCAACTTACTTCACGTCTGAGTCATCTTTCAACTTTCCAGCAACAAAGTGTTTAGCTATCTGTCACTCCGTGAAGCCACGCACGTAGGGGACAGAATAGTGTGAGAACCTTTGGACTGACTGCAAGTTGTCTTTTGGTGGCGTTCCGCTCCACTTTTGATCCCTGCATCTTGAAGAGGCACCTGTCAAATGAAAAAAAAAAAAAAACAACTTTAGTAACTGTGGACTGTACTGTAATTTAATGTTTTCATACATTTGCAAAAGGTTACACAACAGTGTAGACAGAGCTTTCTTGTGAAAGAATGTTTGGACATACAGGGAAGTGTGGAACAGTGATGTAATGAAAAGATTAACGTGAGTACTGTGTATGTGTATTGTGTATGAATGCTTATGAATGTTTGAAGGTGGTCGGAGGGGCCGTTTGGCGCAAAATGGCAGCCACGCTTCCCTCAGTCTGCCCCAGGGCAGCTGTGGCTACAAACACTAGCTTACCACCACTGGTGAGAATGTGTATGAATGAATAATGGTTTCTGTAAAGTGCTTTGGGTTATTTTATTATTTAGTTATTGTGATATTTTGATAAATTCAGGAAATGCTTGGAGACTTGTGGAAGTGCAGGTGCTTTACTTACAGCCTGCATGCACAGCAGAAAAGCCTGACCGGAGATCTACCTGCCGACTGCCTGCAGACTGCAAGCACTCACGGCAGGAGACAGGTCTCCCAGACCGGGCAGGAACCAGCACCATCTTCAGTAATGTCCCTTCAGCCTCAGAGATTAGTAACATTATCTAACAGCTAGGCAGAACAGTAAACTAACTTCAGCCCACAAAAATATCCACAACACAGGTCCATCTCAGCAGCTCCATGCTGCTTCTCTCCGCAACCCAACTCCACCTCCTAGTGGGGCCTCCTCAGTGGCAGTGCTCGCTCCTGTCCGGTCTGAGTGACTCCTGGCATGAGTGCTCACGCACAGCAGGCGGTCAGGCTTTCCTGCTCTGCATGTAGACTGAAAGTAAAGCACCTGCACCTCCACAAATCTCCAAGCATTCCCCCAATCTATCCAAATAAAATAAATCACCCAAAGATGGATCATGAACTTAAAGTAGCTGTATGTAACAAATAGGGCTGCACGATAATGGCCAAAATGATTATCACGATTATTTTGAGCAATATTGATATCACGATAAATCATCACGATTATTTGTTGATTTTAACCAAAACAAATGTTATTGTCATAGGTTTATTATAACTGCTTTCACATCCATATTGTGCTACATTCCTGGTAATGTACAAATATGTGCAACAAAATAAAATAGGTCTTCTTATTCACCAAAATTCAGTGCATCTCCGTAAAGAATAAATAAAAATAAATAAAACAATAAAGAAAATGTAACAAAACAGGGCACTAGTTTCCAGTTTTCATTGTGTAAATATAGCCTATGTTATGAAGCAAAATATAAACTTACATTGTACCTGCATAATGGATGTAAATAAAACTCATAATATACAATCAATAAGAAAAACTTCCATAACAGAATGTAAATAAGAACATTTCAAGGCAGAGTGATGCAGAAAAGACTAGTTTACAGGTTTTTGGAAAGAAACACTAGCCTGTCAACATTTTCTGGCTTGAGGCATGAGCGAAAGCATGTAACCACATTCCCCCGTGCTGAAAACCCTCTCAGAGGGAGAACTTGTAGCCGGGATACATAAGTACTTCTTAGCCAGTTTTGAGAGACGTGGGAAGAGTCTCTGGTGTTCCCTCCACCAGTCAAGCGGGTCCTCCTCACTGTCTAGGTTACCTGATTGTAGGTACGACTGTAGCTCAGAAGATATAGCTTGTTGTTCTTGGAGAGGACTGGGTCTTTGTGTGGCTCCCTCAGCAGTCTTGAAGAAACTACCCAACGTCTTTTTCTTTTTTGTAGTGGGTGCATCCTCAGCAGTCTCACCATGGGGATCGGTTGTGCCCATCTCCTTAAAGAGTGTAGTAAATAAAATATGAATAATGAATAGCCCAAAAAATCTAAACCTATTCAACACTCATTTCCAGAGAGTACATTACACCACTGGATTTCATATCATTTTAATCCACTTAAAATCATTAATTTATCATACATTCTGTGTAATTACTTACAGCCATGGCTGCAGGTGTAGTCCTCGCCATTTCAGAAGTCAGTCTGGCATTAATTGGTGCGACATTGTCCTCACTGACGTAGCTCAGCTTGAACCGTGGATCAAGTGCAGAAGCCATATCGAGCAGTTCTTGTGTCAGAGGGTCGTTGTATTTTTCATCCAGATAACTCAGAATTTTTGTCTTGATGGTGCAGGTTAGGTCTGTCTCATCCTCGTTCACTTTCAAGATGGAGGATCTAAAAAGGTGGAGGACTGGCTTCACAAAGGAAACACTAACATACTTCTCACTGGAAAGCGCATCAGTGAATTCCAATAGAGGGCTGAGGGATTTGTTGATGGCCTCGAGGACGTCTGTGTCCTGCCAGGTGGGGATGAGGTGTCTGGCTTTTCTGTCGTCAGACAAGACCTGAGAAATAGCCCTCTGCTGTTCCAGGACTCGAGCGATCATTGCCTGCCTTGATCCCCACCTTGTAGGACATTCGGTCTTGAGTGTATGCTCTGGAAGCTTGAGTTCTCTTTGAGCTTCTGTTAGCTGCTTTCTGCGTCGCCAGCTGTAGGAGAAACTGCTTACCAGCTTCTTGCAGAGACCCACTGCACGGTCAATCCGAGGATCTCTCATCGCATACTCTAAGAAAGAACATGCACAAATCATATGTAACATTAAACCACAGATTTGATAAACAACCCCAATCATACTATTCAAGATTTAGTTTAGTTAAATGTTATGTCAGACAACATGAGTAAAGCTGTTTGGTTTTGGTTTTTCAACACTAGCAGAAGAACAGTTGTTATATTAGACTACTATTGTTATTATCAGTAATGTATTCACACATTTTAGCACAATAGGTAGGCCTACTGATCAACTACAATTAAGAATCACAATTAGCATAATAAGCACAAATAGTTGAATTAATTCTATATTTTTAAAATGAATATGCAATTCTTTTCATTCATTTTTTTATATATATTTATAACCTTTACTCACCTATTGCCAGATGGAGTCTGTGGCCAAAGCATTGGAGCCTAGTCCAATTATTTAGGGAAGCTGCCTTCACCACATTCGCGCCATTGTCTGTTGTGATGCAAACAAGCCTCTCCTCCTGCAAGCTCCAAGAGGCCATCGCCTCCCTCAGACCCTGGGCAATTGACTCTCCCGTGTGTTGTTGCGGGAAAAAAGACGTTTGCAAGCAACCACTCTGCATTGCAAAATCCTCGTCGATGTAATGAATTGTCAAACTCAACTACGGATCCATTGTCCTGCTTGACCACAGATCGGTTGTAGTTGCAAAGTACTTTACATTGCCAAGATCGCTTTCTATTTCCCCTCTGCATTTTTTGTACATTGCAGGTAGTGCCACTTTAGAAAAATAATTGCGAGAGGGGATCACGTATTGTTTGTCTAGAGTGTTGACCAAGAATTTGAATCCTTTGTTTGTCACCGTGTTTATTGGGCACATGTCTTTGGCCAAATGAAATGCGACTGCATTTGTTATTTCACGGTGTCTTTGGGAGGTGGTTGGGTATGGTGTTGCGCTAAAGAGGCTCGCTTCGATGGATGCCTGAGTTGATGTTGTGGGATGATTTGTCTTTGCAACGCATTTCTTGGCCCTCATACATTGATCGTATTGAACTTTATGGTGTGTTTTCAAGTGGCTAAAGAGGTTCGTTGTGTTGCTTTGTGGCGCCAACACAACCGTACGGCACTCTTTGCATATCACCTTTTCTTGTGTTGTGTCACTTGCCTTGAACCCAAAATGCTTCCACACAACAGATGACGATCCGGTTCTCGAGACAAGCTCCTCGGCCTCACCGTCTGCCACGTTAGACATTTTTTGTTTTCTCTGTTAAGATTGTTTATAGCCTTAAGACCAACTGCTACCTGTTGTGATACTGTATGTTCACCACGTTGCTTTGTCGACTGTGACTAGCGTCTACATCTAGACTAAACTGCGCGGTGCAGGGAGCAACTGTGATTGGCTCATGGAGCCACGTGATCAGACAGTGGTTAAAAAAACCACCAGAGAGGGTTAAAGCGAAGGATCTTTGAAAACACCTTTAATATGGAGCGTTCTATGGACGGAATGACGCATTTTTAAATATCGCTCGATCACGCGAATTTGATCGCGGGAAGCCAATATCGTTATCGTGATTAAAATTCGATATATTGTGCAGCCCTATAATGATGCTTTGGTTTTAGTTTTTGTGAAGGAAAAAATGATTTCCTTCCTTCCAGATAATCACCAATCATAACACTGAGCAATGCAACCTGGGGTACTGATATAGTAGGGGCACAAATCAATTCCACTAGCTCAGCTTTCAGCTGGACAGTCAGTTGCCATACAGGATCCTCCGTGTCTGTGATCTTTTCGCCAATGATAATGGGGAGAAGTCTCAGCAAAGACCAGTTTTCTGTTGCCTGGCCACCTAATTTCACACCCTTTTCTGAAACTTAAGCTGGTTTAGAGCTACCATCAGATCCCTGGTAACTAAACTGTTTGATCCTTCGATTAAGCTGTGAATATGTGAAGAATTTTTTCACCTTGACAAAATGGGTGAGGTAAATGGCAAGGTCAGATGCCACGACACCCTCAAAGAGATCATGGCCAATACAGGGTGGGAGGCCTGGCTGGCAAACATGAAAAAATGTCAGTGAATTAAAGACAGAGTTACATTTCACACCTCTGACTAGACTTGCATCACCATTTTGCAGTTCTTGAACAGTGTCATTGTACCCTTGTACTGTACGGATTGGAGCATGGTGTTCCAAATTGTCTAGCTCACTTCTGGTTGCATGCCAATATCGGCAGAAATGTTGAGATGTACTGAAATTTTCTGTGAATCCACCAATGTCATGTGACCCCAAATTGTCACCGGCAATGCAAAAGACAGTTGCCTTAAACAATGTTTCCAGAAATATTCAGTCCATTTGTCTCCAGTTATCCAAGATCGGTTATCAATTGAGAGAACACTTTCTCGTGGCCAAAATATTTGGTTCCAAATTTGCTAGAGCGAAGTAGACTCCAAGCATCTTATGTTTTTTCTTTGCCGAGCCTAGGGGATTAACCACCTCAAAAGCATCTTGATAAAGTATCACTTTTAATGTGAGACCTGACTCAGCAAAAAGAGGATTGGATTTAAATACCGATCCATCACACACATCATTTAAAATATGAGGTGTACTTTCATTCTCAGATGTAGAACCCTGTTCCAGCAGATCAGTATGTTTTAGCAGAGTTGTCAATGTATGCTTTATGGGAACATACTGAGCATATTGCTCCTTTCTATTTTCATCAAACCCCAAAAAAATGGGTTGTGGACGTATGGAAAATTCTCCTCAACTTACCGTTTTCTGTTGTACTCTGTGGAAAGGGAGGAGCTGCAGGATCCATGAATATCTACATAATCTAGGGTCTTCAAAACATCTTCAATTTCAGTCTCAGATAGTTCAGTTTTTGTTTGAAGAGATGCTTTCAGTTGACTTTTCGTGTACTGCAGACACATTCCATTAAGACTATTCAGTTCTTCTACGATCAACTGGATTGTAGAGGAAGGGATAAGTTGTTTGGCCTGTAGTTTCATGTAAAACATGCACAGATTTCTCATGTACAAACTTTTCATTTGTGCAAGGTCTGGGACATCTGCCTAAAGCCCAATTTCCACTGAGTCCGGCAGCGGCGCGTTACAGCTGCGCCGCGGTCACCGGAGCAGATAGGTAACACTATAATCAATGAGAGTATCTCCACCGGGAACGTTTTAGCAGCGTGTCAGCAACGGCTCAGCAGCGGCTCCCGCGCCGCAGCGCTATCGATAGGTAGCATTTCTATTTTTGACGGAGCCGTTGCCAACTCGCGACAAGCTCAACAGAGCAGATTGCACCAGACAGGAAGTCCGACACTGAATCAGCAAAATAAAACTTCCGTTTTTCAAAATAAAACAACCCGTGCAGCCTCCCGATCGTATTTCAGTAACAAACATGAATAAAACAGTCAGATAAAGACTCCATCTAGCTACGTAGCGTACTGACAGATGGGATAAGTACATAAATCAAAGAAAATTACCAAATCAACCAAAATTGAGCAAGTTAACAAAACCGGGCCATTTAGTTGTGCTGCTACTACATCAATTACTGTAGACTAAAGGCACTCGTTCGGGTTTGATTGTGCTGCCGTAATTACTGTATTAAGTGCAACGTCATTTTAAAAGGCAGCTTTCTCTCCCAGAGCATGCTCCGGTCCGCTGCTGTAACGCTCCCGGTGTGAGTTGACGCCGGGCAGAGGACGGAGCTAAACCGTAGCACAGCCGTTCCGTGCCGCTGACGGACCCAGTGGAAATCCCCAGTCAGGCTCATAATCAGCTGACCCTTCATCTGCCTGGCTTTCAGCAACAGAGGACTGAGACTCACTAGGAACTGAAGGAGGACAGTATGTACCAGAGACATGCAGAGCTGTGGGGTTTTTGTGCTTCCTAGCTAGGTGGGCTGTGAAAGATGATGTCACTGAAAAAGTTTTATCACAGTCTTTAAATGAGCAATGCTCTACCTCTCTTCTTGAAATGTGAGATTTTAGGTGACAGAGAAGGTCTTTAAGGTCGATCAACTGTTTCTGACAATGTGGAAGTTGACATAGAAAGGGTGCCTGCAAAGTTTGAGTCTGTGACACGGTAGATGACCGCCGATGATGGCGGTAGACATGACATTTAAAAGCATTGTAATTTCTGAACTGAAACTTACAAACTTTCCATACAATACGCATACTGATAATGTGGCTCATTTTTATGAAGCCCTTGATGCATCACATACCCTTTTAGGGTATTCACTGAAGCACCACAACTACGACAAGTGTAATCTTTTGACATCCTTAACTGCAGTGTAGTACTCACCTTTTCAGTTTACTCCATGAAATCAACCGCACCACTTATCTGCAGAGAGAGAGAGAAAAAAAAAGAAAACATTTATGAAATCATGAAATTTGCCAAAATCAAAATAAATGCTATTGGTTGTGAAATAGTTGACCTAAATTGTGTTAGCCAATCTCCCCTCAATAAACTAAAAGATGATCATTAGCTTATCCTTTACATATTTTTCAGTATTGTTTTTAATTTCATGTTGACCAGTGACTAGTGTTGCACCAAAATGAAGATTTGAAAAACCTTGAAAAAGGCAGAGGAGGTTGCTCCTCCTATATTTTTGAAAGGCAAGAGGAAACTGGTTGAAATAAACCATTACCAAATCTCAGTATCATTTATAAAATATTTATTCTCTCTTCTTTGAAAGAAAATACACTTAAAATGGCTCACTAGCGAAACCTGCAAGTGGAGAAGACGTTGTCAAAACCAAATTTTGACAAGCTACATAAAATTAAGCTTCCTATCCTAGCCAAAAATCATGCCATTTCAATTCATACAGTGAAAGTTATGGCCAAAAAACTAGTGAAAATGTAGAAGAGGGTTAATAATCGATTATTGTTCATTGTTGCAGCTCTAAACAAATGTTATTCGTCTTTCTCTCGGCCTGTGTCAGGTAGTTCACAAAAGCAAACGTAATGACTCACTGTTAAGTGGTAAGCTAGCTGGAGACACCGACCCCGCCGGCCATGCTTTTGTCATCATAGTTAGCTAACTAACTAACTAATTAGCTAGCATCAACATGGACTCGGCAACGCTTCAGCAGGCAGAGAGTAGTGACTGGAATTGTTTGCGAACAATGAATAAACAATTTCAACAATGATCTCAGTGAGTGAACAGTCAGGATGGTCCAGGAAGTGTATCAACCTTTGTCAAAAATGATGGATCAAAGAGGTTTTACAGTAGTGTAAATATCATGCATAATGCCTTTTTTCAATGCATAAGAAGGAACTTTGAGTCTGAATTTCTCTAAAATGATACATGCAAAATGTTTGATACTAAGTCAGTGAGTAGTAAACGTAGTCTTGAGGAGCAAAATGTCATCCATTGTCAGAAATTAGCATGAAATTATCAAGCCTGAAGCCATAAGAAAATATTAGCATTTTAGTTCAATAGCTTCTAGACTTTGTGGCCTAATGTCTGAAAATCAGCTTAGGATCACATTGGCATGTCTATTTTTACTGCCTTTGAAAAAACGTTTTATTTTGAAAACTGGAAGATTGCTTGCTCCGTATCAGTGAACTATGTAACTATGTGTATTTGCCATACATTCTATAATACGGCCTTGAAATGTTGGTGCGGCTGGTTTGACCATGAAAAGACGAACAACGGCTCACTTGACCGCAGTCTTTTTTCAGTGGAGCAAACTTTTTTTTCATGGACATATCTGTTGAAAAATAACCAATTTTTTGGTCTTTTGACTCCAAATTTGTACTGCATGAAGCCAAGACATGTGGCTGTGGCCTCATTGTGTCTATATCCTGCTGAGAGGTCCCTGAATGTCTGTACACATGTCATTGTAAAGGCAAACCTATGGGCGAGTAAACAACCCCATCATTGTAACCTCTGCCACTCTTTGTCAGTAAATCACAGAATCACACTTTTACAAGAATCCTGGGAGTGTTTCCTTTCCAATGATACCAGACACATCTCTGAGTCTCACACTATGTGGGATCTGTGCTGCTCACAACTTGGGCAAAAAACGTAAAAATAGGTGCGTGTTTTAACAGGTTAATTAACTACTCCTTACAGTAATGTGTGGCCTGTTTTAGGATAGTCAGAGTTGTACTTTGGGTTCAACAAACAGTCTATAAGCATATCTAAAATGTAAACTGTGAAGCTCCTGAGCCTCTCCCAGATCCTCTTACCAACTTTCACTCGCCACCTGATGTTCTCTGTTTCAAGGATGGATGTCATTCATATGAGAGGTTGATAAGACATTTTATTTGGGATCAATGTGAGTTTCAAAATCAAGACAGTGCTCTTTCACAGTCCACAGAGCTGTAAAAAAAAAAGGCATTGGCTCTGAGCTGACCTGTGACTGAACCTCCGTGTGGCTCCATTAAAGGTGTTAGTGCAGGCCGAAGCCACTAAAGCGTGCAGAAGCAATAGTTTGAGCTGAAACACTTCCATGCATGCTGCACTGGATCTCCTGTGAACTGACGGCGGAAAATAAAACTTGCTCCCACCAGAGATGCTCCCACCTAACAGCAGCTCTCGAAGGAAATGGGGCTGTAAGGTGTGACACTGTGGTATGCTAAGAATAAAATCAAGGACACAACATCCCCTACAAAACAATAAAAGGACATGTTTGTAATATCTGTGTATCTTATTTGGAAGAGAAACACCATACATATGAAATAATAAGCAATAAATATATTGATTTCTGCAGATGGTTGGGCTGGCCCAGAAATAGACGCATATGTAGTCAGCTACAATAGTTAATGCAGAGAGCTAAGCTCAGTGTCTCTGTCCACAGAAGCAGCCGTCTGTCAGCAGCAGCCAGACAAACCTACCTGACTGATAGCAGACATTTACTGAACCAAAATAGTTTGTATGTGGCTTTCACAGGAAGGAATCAACAGTGTTTGTATTTATGAATACATGATGATGATGATGCAATTATGATACAAGTTATATGACTCAATATATTGATTCATTGGCTTTATTTCCCTGCCCACCACTGAGCTCAGATGACAGACTGATCAATCAATGTAGTTACTGTAAAAAAAATAATAAAACACCTACAGCAGAATATTTGCATTTTGCATCAATATCCCACATGGGCCTTAACTCTGTAATGATCCAAGTTATTTATCCATTAACTTCATGCTAGTCTGTAAATTGGTGTTATGTCGGTGTAATACGGCACCTTGTAGTTTATTCTGCATTGGATATAATTTTGGTCACAAAATATCATTTTACTTGTATGAGAGAGCCAATTCTGCAGTTGTTTCTAGTCTGTGAGTGTGTACACAGTCAGATAGATAGATCGATAGATCGATAGATAGATAGATAGATAGATCGATCGATGAACTCTTACCACTAGGATTTGCAGATTACTAAAGTCAGAAAGCACTAAATAATCCAGTCTAAAAAACAGAACATATTCAATGTCAAACATGTCTATCATCACTAACAGATTTCTTATGTTTTGTATTATTTGTATTTCAAAATGTAATTAGAGGTTAAACCACTTGAGATGCACATCTCATTTTGCAAGGGGTCTTCAAGCACAAAACATAAAACTTTATGACATTTGACCAAATCAAAATACATTAGTAATAGTAATGATGATAAATTCATACAACACAACAAGAAAAAAGCAACAGGGACATCCACATAAGAGCTGTAACACCATCCCAAACCCCACCCACTACATCTGTGTCACGTCATCTGTGCAAAGAATGAACCAGAAATTAAATAAATGAATAGATCCAATAACACTATGTCAAAGAACTGAGTCTACTTGTAAATTAAAATGAGTGTACATACAATGAAAAATAAGAACATGTGGATTAAAGGTAAACGAGCAAGAGGTCTTGAAGTTATGGAAAGAAGTCAAAGATAGAAATGTTCTATAACCAAATGTTTATTGTGATAAAAACTTCTGTTAATCATTAATATGTTGCCACACCTCCCTGTCTAATGCATCTGTCTGTTCTAAACAAAATGTACCGTAATTTCCGGACAATAAGCCTCTACTTTGTTCCCATGCTTTGAACCTTGCGGCTTAAACAATGACGCAGCTAATTTATGGATTTTTCCCGGATTCACAAGCTTTGTCGAAATATCACGCGACCATACAGTATTTCAGATATCGCGCGATATTTCGATGATGTTTCCAGCTTTAGCGTAGCAGTAAAAGCTATCAGGTAAGTGTTTATTTTAAAAAACTCCTGGTGTACTTACAAACTTTTCAATGCATGGATTTATGAGTAAAGACCCTATTTGTATTACTGTAGAAGTTTGATAACGATCCAGGCATTATTAGTGGGGTTTACCACTTACCAGATACACTGGTGGTCCCGTTAGCGCCAAGACATTCGGCTGATGGCTCTAACTCCATTATTTTATATTAGATAGACCTCTTGGTGCATATGACGCTAGGTCGAAATTACACTGAACCATTGCTTTAAAGCTTGTGCGAAGTTCCTTTGTTTCAATAGGCACCTGTGGCTTATAGACATGTGTGGTGTATTTATGTTCAAAATAAATATTTTTTAAAAATTCAGTGGGTGCGGCTTATATTTAGGTGTGCTTAATAGTCCGGAAATTATGGTAGTCCTCAATTTGGATTACTTATTAGAAATACCATGGTCTTTGGGTGTGCAGGTCAAGTGGTTAGAGCGCATGCCACGTACGCAGCC
This sequence comes from Scomber japonicus, assembly GCF_027409825.1. NCBI lineage: Eukaryota > Metazoa > Chordata > Actinopteri > Scombriformes > Scombridae > Scomber > Scomber japonicus. Next base: position 31,760,363 of record NC_070594.1, on the reverse strand, counting down.
ATCCCCGGTTCGAATCACGGCCGGAGGTCCTTTGCTGCATGTCACATCCCCCTCTCTCCATATTTCCTGTCGAATGGTGAATAAAGGTGTCTATGCTGAAAAAAATCTTAAAAAAGAAATACTACGGCCTTTAATTAGTAGAGGACTCCTAATGTTTAGATGACAAACTTTTAAACCTTTTACAGTATTAAAAAATAATACTATGAGAGGGATGACAAAGAGAGAGCCACATCAGAGCACAAAACATGATGCTTTGATGATTTAAATGTCCTGCTGATCTGAGTACTTACATTTTCTTTTTTCATTCTTCATTCTCAGCAAGCAGGGTTTTGTGTTTCCTTTTCCGACATGGACATGCATCTTTCCACTTTGGAGTTGCATGCTTTCACTGTAAGATTCAGCTTCCTCTTGCATTGGCATCAGTTTGTTACCAAATGCCATTGAGATTTGCTCCTGCACAATGTCTTTGATCATTGTCCCAAACAACTCGGGGTCCGTTGTTCCACTGCAGAGTTTAGAGGGCATGAGAATGACTGGAGATTGTTATTTATGGGATTAAATTGAGTTAGAGGGGATCTGAAGTTCAATATTCAAGCTTAGTTTTTTTTAAGAAGCAGTGAGGTTGGTATTCAGTATTGTCCCAGCTTGCTGTGTCTCTGGCTGACTGTCAAACTGTCATTTTGTACATTTCACCGTTGGCTAAACACATGCAGGCAGTGTCTGAAGAATAAAAATGGATTTGCCTCGAGAAAATGGAACTTGGAATGTTGTGTCAGAAGATGCACCTGATCCCTGCTGCTTGAAGAAGCACAAGACAGCATTGTTAATTTGCATTCTAACCCTAAACCTAACCCTAACCCTAAGTGTAGTTTCAAGACACATTGTTTCCCTCCATATTTTAGCCTTTCCACAATTGTAGGTGAATCCAAACTTGCATCAATCCTTCCAGTCTACTGTGATCAAAAACACCTACAGGCACCAACCAACAGCAGTGGAAACAATAAATCATCAACAGATTCTAGGAGTGACTTAAGAGAGGGCATTCCATTTTTATCTTTTTAACTTTGACTTTAATTCTATCAGACATACAGAAACCTTTGAGACAATCTTAACAGAATTCAGCTGCTGTTTGACCCCTTTCTGAGAAAGTCAGAATCGAATTTTCAATTAAATTACTTCATTTGAGTCTCTAAAACACATCAGTAAACTGATCACTAAGTGGTTTGATCACTTAATCAGTTGATAGTGAAATGTTGTTGGGACCAAGCAGTGAGGCAATAAGGACACAAGAGTTGTAGAGTGAAAAACAAAAAGCAGGGTTGCTCAGTTTGCTCTCCAGTGAGAAGGTTTCTGTTCTTGTCATAGACTTCAAGTTAAATATGAGCAAACTTTCTTGCTTGTAGACAAATAGCCTGAAGGGCCCTTGAGATGCTTCACCGTATACCTGTCAATCACTGGCTCATTGAATTACAGATATAACTATTCCTCAATGCTGCCCTTGGCCAACATCTCACCAGCATGGGCTCCTAGTAGATAATTTAACATCTCTTCAATATAGCTACAACCAGATGTCTGTTCTCTGTCTGTTCTCTCCACTGCCTTTTGTATGTTCTGATTTTATCAAGTATCCCTTCTGCAGCAGCCTGCTCTTCTTGACTGGTCTACTGTGTAGGACCTTCCACATCTTCTTTCAGCCATTCATTGGCCGTGATCAATTTAGCACCAGAGAAGAATTCACGATTCTTACAACGAGGATTTAAGAGACACGCCAGCACCACAGTATTTCTTTCTTCCAGGTTTTAGGAACATGATCAGGCTTTCCCTCATGACTTGGAGTAGCATCTTCAGCACAGGACACTGATGAATTATTATAGCTCATCTTTAGTGTCATTTCCTCTATTTGGATGAGAGATTTGACTAAATTGGATACAGTGTCCCACTGCAGTAGGTCATGAAAATCCTCTGTTAGCTGTGGATGTTAAGAGTATGATTTTGCTCCAGTGTTCTTTGCAGCATGTGGAGCCTTAAGTTCCATCTTGTTGGGACAGCATGGACATGGACAAGTTAGTTACTTTGTTGGTCTCCACCAGGGAGAAATGTGTCTCAGAGATAGGGAAAAAAGTTTCAGGACATAAATGACATACTATAGAAACAACATCAGATAAAAAGACAGTGGTGGAATAAACATAGACTGACAACAGACGATCCTACACATGTACTGCCATAAATATACATCCATACCACCCCCCAACCTTCCATCATAGCATTCACGGGCATTATTCCCATAATCTTGCCTGCAGTTCTAACTAGGCTTGAAATCTCAGCTCTGGATTTAACTGTTAAATTACCAAACCAGCTGGTGATACCATAACGGAGGACTGACTCAATTGTTGCTCTGTAGAAAATTAACATAATATTTCTACGTAAAAAATGAAGACGCTGATGGATTCTGGCACATACATTGGCCACCTGTGTGCGCCAGCTCAGGTTGCTGTCAACATATACTCCTAAGTACTTGAAGGTTTTCACCTGCTTGATATCTTGGCCATAGAGGGCCACAGGGCTTTGATCACCAACTGATCTAGGATCAAGCAGCATCTCTACAGATTTAGTTGTATTAATATGCAGCAGGTGCGCATCACACCAGTTGACAAACTTGTCAACCGCAGTTCGGTGAACACTTAAATTAGTATTTTTGGTGAGCAGGTTAAGAATGACAGTGTCATCAGAAAATTTTACTATAAATTGGTTTGGCTCAGAACAGACACAGTCGTTGGTATACAACGTGAACAGAAAAGGTGAACTGACACACCCCTAGGGGGCACCAGTGCTAATTTCAGCCAAATCAGACAGAGCCGAATTAAACTTAACCTGCTGTGGCCTATTAGATAAAAAGGAGTATTACCACCTAACTAAAAAAGGGTTAACATTCAGCTGAACTAATTTCTTAAGAAGAATGTGTAGCTGGATAAGATTAAACGCAGAATTAAAATCAACAAAAAAAAGTCTGACGTATCCAGCCGGATTTTCTAGGTGCTTCAGGGCAAGGTACATTATAGTCACTATAGCATCACTTGTGCTGCGATTCTTAGTGTAAGCAAACTGATATTTATCAAGCACTGGTTCCACAGCTATTCGAAGTTTCCCTATCAAGATCTTCTCTAATGATTTAAAAACATTTGAGGTTATGGCCACTGGCCAGTAGTCATTGTCCTCCTTGGGACTGACCTTTTTAGGTATGGGCATTACAATAGATTTTTCCAGAGCCTTGGCACTGTATAAGTGTCTATGGAGAGCTGGAATAGTTTCTACCAGGCCGGAGATAATTCCTCAGCAAAAGTTGTGTTATATGTTGTTAAAAATTAAACCTGTGGTTCCCAAACTTTCTGGCTTGTGGCCCCTTACAAATAGAAGTCAGTGTGTATTCATGTCTCTTTGTCATGTTTTAGATGTTTTGAGCTGTTTTAGTTCCACCAACCAGACATTTGCCCTCACATGATTTAAAATAACTGTTTATGGGCCAAAGTTATTATTAAGTTATCTTTATGCTTATCATCTCAGAACTTCAGCATACCTTTTTGACTTGGAAAAGATGGCAGCGCACTGCTGCTGAGAACCACAACAGTAGAGCAACTGTTCCGACTTTAAACTTATTTATCTTTTTCCCGGACCTAACAAATAAACGTCACATCAACTGTCACACACGTACTACAATTGGACTACACTCTGGAGGAATTAACGGACCTGGAAGATTTCATCGACAACTGCTATTACCAACTTCATTCAACCATGGAAACAGAAACAAACAAACAACCCGACACCAAGAGGAGAAAGCGAGACTCCGCAACGGACACGGATGATCTGCACACCACCGAAGTTGAGGTCAGTGTTCTTGCAAGTATCAATAAAAAACTGGACATGTTGGTCATTATTCACAAGGAGATAAACGACATGCGCAAAAGCCTTGAATTCGCCCACAACCAGATCGAAACACTACAATAGTTAAATCAGGATCTCAAAACTTCCGTAGCAACTCTTACTCAGCAAATGCAAAATGTCACAGTTGAAATAAACAAATGAAGGAGACCATTCTTGACATCCAAACCCGCCCGATGCGTGACAATCTCATCTTCTCAGGAATCCCAGAAACGACAATCCAGGACTATATATTCAAAACTTCATGAAAACTCAACTCAAACTACCAGCCGACACTGCCAGTAACATCACCTTCCACCGAATTCACCGTCTCGGTAAAGTGCAGGAGGATAAAATCAGGCCCATCATCGTCAAATTCTAACACTATCAGCAAAAGGAACTTCTCAAAAGCAAAGGAAAATTACTTAAGGACACCAATTTCGGAATGAACGACCAATACCCACGGGAAATAAACGAATGAAGGAAAGCTCTCTACCCTATACTAAAGGAACAATGGAAAAACAACATACGTGCAGTTTTGGCAATTGACAAACTATACATAAACATTAAAAATGATTCAGAAGCCGAGAAATCACACCCTGGCTTTTCTGACCACACAATTACGCCAGACTCAATTACTTCTCTTTTTTTTTTCTCTTGCTTTTTTTTTGTTCAGCTGTTTCTCTCTGTCTCTCTCTGTCTCTCTCTCTCTCTCTCTCTCTCTCTCCCTCTTATAATGTACCACTCTCTGCATGTTGCCTGTTTATGTCCTGTCTTTTTGTCTGTCTTTGCCATTTTGTGTAAAATCCCCTTGATCAGTGTCTGTTTAGGTCTGTACTCCTTAGCACCATTACTACCTCTCAGCTCAACCTCAAGGGGAAAGAATGGAGAACATGCTATGCACCCCCTCAACTGAACCCCTATATCTCTTCCTCCCTCTCCCTTTATTTTTGCCATTCTAAATGTCCCCTAACCCAAATACACACACCAGCACATAATTCTGACATACCTGGCATACACTCATGCGTCCACTTAAATTGATATCATGGAATATACGCGGCTTCCGTAACCAATCCAAAAGACTTAAAGTTGAAGTATGTAACTCTGACACCAAGCGTTTAGAAATGGTACTGTGGCCCACGTTCAAAACACTGGAGAGAGCTGTCTCTCCTCGCCCCCTCCCTGCCAGAGTCTACTTCACGCGGGTTGCCAGTTGTTGGACGTGATCCTGCATATCCTCCTCCGTATCAGTCTCCCGTATCGTCTCCATGTTTCAAAGGCATCTCCTATACATACCCTTGTTTTGTTGTTTTGTTGTCATGACGTATTTGAGTGTCATAACGAGGCTGTTTTGGTTTTGTAACATCAGACATTATCTGCAGTGTTCCTAGCTGCAGCTCAGTGGCAACTGGCAACCTGGCTTCTGAAACACTACTGACTTGTTGATTGGTAGCTAGGTGGTGGGTGGTGCATCAGGCCAAAACACAGAATGACAACATAAACATTACTTGAGGGCTGCCACTGAGCTTTTCAAATGTGAATATTCTAGCTGGACTACTACTGTCAGTGATATCAGTGTTTGAAATTAACATGATTCCTTAATGTCTGGTGATATTTAGGGCAATTTTTTGATTACTTGGAATATATTTGTTACATACAGCTACTTTAAAGTAATTAATCATCTGACAAAATTAAGGGCTGACATTTGCTTCCTACAAGAAACACATCTAACAGTCACAGAAATACAGAATCTTAAATTCGATCAATTTGACAAAATATACTCTTCAACATTTAACAGCAAACAAAGAGGTGTCTCAATTCTAATTAATAAAAACATTCAGTTCTCACTAAATCAATCTATCACAGACCCAGAAGGAAGATTCATCATTATAAACGCAGTTTTCAACCATACTACATTTACACTGGCAAACATTTATGGCCCAAACAATGACGATCCATCTTTTTTCCCACAACCTTTTCTCCACGCTATCAAATTCCAACAACCTCATCATAGCAGGAGATTAATCCCACAATTGACCGCTCAAGCACCTATGGCAACTCAAGAACTCGGCATTCCACGAATACAATAAAACAATATATGGAGGACTATGGCCTTACGGACAGTTGGAGGATGAGCAACCCCTCTCTAAGAGAATACTCATATTTTTCAACAGTTCACCAATGCTCCTCTAGAATTGATCTATTTATAGTCAGTAATTCGCTAATACCCAAGATATCAGATAACACAATCCACTCAATAGTAATTAGTGATCATGCCCCCATCTCCCTCTCTATAAATACTCAGACATATACCAAAACTTCAACTACATGGCGATTCAATACATCACTGTTAGAAGACCCCGACTTTACAACCCATATAAGGTGAGAGTGGCCATTCTTTCTGGAGATGAACGACTCTCCGGACTCCTCTCCTTCACTGTTATGGGAAACTAGGAAAGCCGTAATCAGAGGCAAAATCATTTCATACTCTTCATACAAGAAAAAACAGCAACAGCAATTGGAAAACACATTGGAACAAAACATCAAACATTTAACAAATGAAATATCCCACCACCCCAGTGAACCAAAACAAAAAGAATTAAAAAAACTCAGAATACAACTTGACGATATCATACAGAAAAAAACACAATTCCAAATTCAACAACTGAAATATAATGGTTTTCCCCCCTTTCCTTGCCCCCCTTTCTGTCTTTATTTGTTTGTTTATTTGATTGGTTAATTAATTAATTAATTGATTATTTAATCTATTGATTAAACTTATTTTTTTATTTTATTTTATTTCCCCCCCATATTCATCATTCTACATACAGACACACACTAGCAACACCCAAACATAGCATGTTACCAAAAGCCCTTTCCCATAACCCGATCATGACCACTCACAGACCTTTCTACTCATTTACAAACAACTGAGCCCCGTCCTGTCAGTTCTGTCATCGTCCTGTCCCACTGTCTGTCTGTCTGTCTGTCTGTCTATCTATCTGTCTGTCTCTCCGTCTCACTTGTCTATCTGTTACCTAGTTGCTTTTCATGTGTTTGATGTTTCACTTCACGTGGTGCTATGACTCCAGGGTCACATGAATGGTTGCGGTAGGACAAATTGTATTTGCATTTGTAAAATATATTGCTTCATTAAAAATAAAGTTGTCCTCCGAAGAGGGGGGGGGGGGGGGTGATGGTGGGACAAAAAGAAAAAAGAACTTCAGCATACAGGATGTAGTGTTTATTGCAACTTTGTTAAAATCTGCTGCCTTACCTTTGTATGCTATTACTCATGACATGTAACCAATCAGATCTATCGGTGAGACATTGCTTGAGAACACAGAGCTCTCACAGTTTGTTTGATGTGCTTTCACACATCAAACAAACTGTACCAGTGTTCACTTGGAAGTTTTCAGGTGGACCAGAGTTTGCTTGTTTGGTCCCCACAAGAGTTCGAATCAGGGGCGATTCTAGGATCAGACCTTTCGGGGGGGGGGGGGGGGGGGGGGGCTCAGCTCCTAATGAGAAGTTGACATACAATGTCCTGCAACTGTTCAAACCCCCTGCTAAACTACTAATTTAACTGGATAACGTAAATTACATCAATACATAGTAGAGTGGTCTACTATAATATAATAATAGTAATGGTTCAGAATAAATCTGATTTCTACAGAGAGGACTCTAATACAGTTAATAAATCCTGAAATGCTTACTGATTGGATTGTTCATTTGCCAAGGATATATAGTACAGTAAACATCAGGTCATCCCTCAATAGTTTTACTTGCTCACCTGATAAAGGCCTGTAAACTGAAACATGTTAATGAAGACTCGAAACGTATTAATCCAAGCATAAATGATGCTTGCTTCCTTTTATGATTTCAATCAATCAATCAATCTATCTATCTATCTTTATTTATATATATTTCAATAAAGCATCAAGGAGAAAGCTGCATCTGATTGGATATGCCATACACTGAGTACACAGTGAAACATCTGCAACAGGTCAGGTCTACAACTAGCCAAACAGGAGCTTGTCACTCCACTTTTCATGACTCTGCACTGGCTTCCTGTTGCTGCTCACATAAGGATCAAGTCACTTATTCTCCAACAGAGCTGCCACGAGCATGACACCCACCTACTTGAAGTATAGCTCTATCATCACCGCAAGACAGAAAATCATCCAAAGTCTACTCTTGTATGGCCGCTCAGAGATGGAACAAGTTGCCAAACTTGACTCCATACTCATACAAGAGTATTTACCCACCTAATGTGATCTTTCTCTAGCTCTCTCTTTAAAAAACAACAACAACATTCCCACACAAAACAAAACCTAAAGAAGTCATCTGCTAGCCACTTCTTTTTGGCACATGAGTCTGATGGAATGTGGAACTGAATGCTCAGGCCCTTACTCTCAGTCCTTGATCTGGACTGCACTCCATTTAATCTCAACAAGACTTTTCAAGTTTCAAGCTTTAGTTTCTTGTGTGCTTTGCATACATAAAAAACTGAAATGCCCTTCCTCCCAGCTCACAGCAGAACAAAAATCATAGATATACTGTATATGTAAAAATGTCCCTTTTTAAAATTAAATAAAACAAACAGCATCACAGTGTCTTAAAGAGCATGTTTCAGTTCAGTGTTGAAAGCTGGTGCATGTCAACGAGTGACCCAATAATCTAATTTGCTGTCCAAAGAATGAACATTAGTCAACATAATAGCAGTTAGCCTAGGTTGCACTGCTCCGCACTCTGCTTGCTCCACATGGGCAAAGTCTGCCAAATAAATACATGTAAATGTAATATGTTTATTTATCTTCTCTGGTTTCACAAAGAGCACATGAAGAAATAACTGATTATGAACAATATTAATCAATATTACACACATGCAGTTTCACATACTGTTTCTGTTACCTTGATTACTGGATGATCTTCAACACAATATCTTGTTGTGGAGCTTTGGTCACGTGATTGTAAGAGATCTGATCAAGAATGGTTTTTGGGTTAAATGTGAATAACCTCATTGATTTCTCCGTCTGTCCACTGACTCCTGGTTAGTGACCTCTGACCCCTTCCCAGACAGGACTATGACCTACTTTGGTCTGGTGTTCACCAACAGCTGATGTTATCTTCCTCAGATGTTAATTAGTTAACTAAATTACAAGCATGCCTTGAGGACATAAAGGCCTGGATGACCTGCAACTTCCTGCTACTAAACTTTGAAAATACTGAGGTTATTGTGCTTGGAGGAGCAGCGGGTCTACTCCGAGCTCTGAGCTTCTCACCCTATCTCTAAGGGAGAGAGCCCAGCCACCCTACGGAGGAATTATGTACTTGCGATCTTGTTCTTTCGGTCACTACCCAAAGCTCATGACCATAGGTGAGGGTAGGAACCAAGATCAACTGGTAAATTTTCACCACGACGGATCTGTGCAGAGTCCGCATTACTGCAGATGCCGCACCGATCCTCCTGTCGATCTCCCGCTCCATCCTTCCCTCACTCGTCCACTTGGATTTGGAGGTGCTGATTCTCATCCCTGCCGCTTCACACTCGGCTGCGAACCGATCCAGTGAGAGTTGGAGGTCATGGTCTGATGAAGCCAACAGGACCACATCATCTGCAAAAAGCAGTGACCCAATCCTGAGGTCACCAAACCGGACCCCCTCCACACCCTGGCTGCACCTAGACATCCTGTCCATAAAAATTATGAACAGGATCGGTGACAAAGGGCAGCCCTGGTGGAGTCCAACCCTCACTGGAAACAAGTCCGACTTATTGCCGGCAATGTGGACCAAGCTCTGACACCGGTCATACAGGGAACGGACGGCCCGTATCAGGGGGTCCGATACCCCGTACTCCCGGAGAACCCCCCACAGGACTCCCCGAGGGACACGGTCCAATGCCTTCTCCAAGTCCACAAAACACATGTGGACTGGTTGGGCAAACTCCCATGCACCCTCAAGGATCCTGTAGAGGGTATAGAACTGGTCCACTGTTCCACGACCCGGACGAAAACCACACTGCTCCTCCTGAATCTGAGGTTCGACTATCGGACCCTCCTCTCCAGCACCCGTAAGGAACTTGTAAGCCCTAGGAGTTATATTTAGTTATATCAAGATCTTTCCTTTAATTCCAACATAAAACACATTTTAAAGACTGCCTTCTTTCATCTGTGTAATATTGCAAAAATTAGACATATCCTGTCTCAAAATGATGCTGAAAAACTAGTCCATGCATTTGTTACTTCTAGGCTGGACTACTGTAATTCATTATTATCAGACTGTCCTAACAAGTCTCTAAAGACTCTCCAGCTGGTCCAGAATGCAGCTGCTCGTGTTCTGACAAAAACTAGAAAGAGAGATCATATTACTCCTATTTTAGCTTCACTGCATTAGCTTCCTGTAAAAATAAAATTGTTGTTGCTGCATTTCATTGAGCACAGCTGGTCACTAATCATTGGGGCAGCTGGATATAAATGCAGCAGTCCCCCCCCCCCCCCCCCCCCCCGTCTTCCTTTGCACTCCTACTGACGTGTCACTTCCAGGTCAGAGGTGTTTGCCCTCACAGGTAATGCCATGCGCTGCTGCTGCACTTCACCTGTTGTGTGGTCTTGTCATGCTTGAAGCATTTGTGCTTTTGTTCACCGGTTTTGGCTTTAGCCTGCTTGGCTCTGCGGTGGGCTGCTAACATCACCTTTAACCTGGGTTTAATTCCCTCATTTTAAATTGTATGTTGTTGTTACTCCCTTTTTTACCTTTGGATAATTTATATTTTGTTTATCTACAGTATTTGGTTCAGCCACTGTAATTTTACATTTAATTTCAATGGCTGATTTTGATTAATTTGATATTTGTTGTTTGTGTAATTTAGATATTTGTGTTTTTTGTTTTCTTTACATCGTTATTCTGTTTTATGTCATAGTAAATTGTTAAATTGTTTTGTGTGGGCTTCCCACTCCCTTAGTTTATATATTGTGTTATTGGTTAACCCATTTCTGTTGTAACTCCCTTTTTTGTATTTATCCTTCTCAGTTGCTGCAGGCTGGTGCTGGTGACCCCCCTCCTTTCTGTGTGCTGTGCTTCCCCTGGGCGAGTGATATCACAAAGTGTGTGTGACTGCCACGTGTGCTTGGGTGACCTTTTTATATTTTCTTTTTGTTGGGTCCCCCTGCCCATGTAACCTTATTACCCTAAACCCTTGAAAGTGTAGACAGAAGTAATAGCTCAAATTTACTTAAAGAGCCTCCACTTGCCACAATGGTATAGGCTTAGACTGCTGGGGGATGCACTGAGCTCCTTTCTCCTCCTCCCTCTCTCTCTATCCATCTATATCCATTTACATTCATGTACTACTAATGCATTCACTAACTTAAACTTCTACCCCCGAGTTCTCTGTGCTTTCTTGTCTCACAGGTAACCTGGGGTTGTAGAAGTCTTGATGGCAGATTCATGCCCTGGACCTATTCTCCTGTCTGGAACCTACGAACTTTAATGTTTTGTTTTTTTGCAATGTGCTTCTCTCTCCTATCCTTCCTCTCTCTCCTCTTTACCCCTTCATTCAGTCGCTTGTCCTGTGTACTTCATTGAATAGTCTTCTCTACAGTTGTCACATGATGTCTTGCATAATTTCTTATAACCTTACTCTTTACTCTAGGGTCTACTAGATTTTGTTCCAGTTGTACAAAGCCAGGCTAAATGTTTGCAGTCTTTGTGCTAAGCTAAACTAACTGGCCGCTAGTAGCAGTTTTGATTTTCTTGTGTAAGTCTCTGAGATGATAAGGGGATTTTCCAAAAATACTTTAAGTCATGAGCCGAATTTTTCAGTCACAAGTAACTTTTGATTGATTAATTAATCCAATTACAGAGCTGTTGATGGACTTTTTCATTTTTTTTCTATCTATCTATCTATCTATCTATCTATCTATGTCAGCACAAGTGAAAAATGAAAATTTCAATTCAGAAATTCAAATGGGAATATAATCAATATGTAAACAAACACTACATCTTTAGTATATGCATGTAAATATCCCAGCCTTCTATTGTGAAAATTTTACATCTCATGTTCTCTTTGATGCAATTGTTGAAATGGGCTTAGCATGCATGCAGACGGCAAACACTGAGATCACAGGATGTGAGTCCTTTTTGCCTTCCTTGATTTAACAGATGATCCGGTTTTAGAACAAAAGACAATATCCCACTTGTTTCTGCATTCGGTGCAAAAAGTGAGACAAACACTTGAGGCTTCTTGGCAAGAAAGCTGCCTTTTGTCAGGTTGAGTCACCTCCACCATTCTGTTCATTGAGCCTTGACCTTGGTGCTGTTTAACTTTCAATGCCGTACAAAGGCTTACTTTCTTAAATGGACATTACCTAGCCACCTTGGTGTGATTTACAGTGCAATAGACACATCCATTTGCACATCTGTCCATTTTGTGAACCACAAAACCTGTTCAGGGTCCTTGGGGATGGAGGCGCATGAAGTGAGAGACAGTCTGCCAGTCCATCATATATACAAAGACAACCACACTGACACTTGCATTCACACCTACAAGCAACTGGGAAAAACCCTAGCTGACATTGGGAGAACACATAAATGTCACACAGAAAGACCACAGCTGCATGGTGGATTCCAACCCAGCATATTAGTGTTGTAAAGCCACAGTGCTAACCATTGAGAATTTATGGTCATGGGCACACTGTTGCTATTTAGTTCTAGTCTGTTTCATGCCCAGACTGACTTACCACAGATCAACCACAAGGTGTAAACAGAAAGTCATATGTACTGACAGGTAATTCATTCATTGGACAGTTTGGGTAACCTTTCATCCTACATAATCGGTGGTATGTGGACTCACTGAGGATAAACAAATCAGTTTTCTGACAGCAAAGTTTTGTCTTAGAGGGTCAACAAAGAAATATTTAGAAGAACAGAAGTAGTAGTCAAGACACTAGCTGGACCCTATAAGTCAGAAACAATGACAGCCAACTGGAATCAGGACAAAAACATCATTTTTTGCTGTAAAATAATTCAGACGCAACCCTTTCTCACTTTTTTATTGAGTAACTGCCAAAATACATGGAGAACACATCTGTTTTAACCTCCTTTCTCTTGTACAGTACAGTAGCTGGAAAAACCCTTGTATTCAGGTCCTGGCATACTTGTGAATATGGTAACCCATATAATCTTGAGCAACTATGAAGGAGGTTGATGATTGTTACTGACCTCCTTCACTCCTTCACTCTCATTTTAGCTCTGTTTTGGTCTCCACCAACTGCTGAGATGTATTTTGGTACCTTTAGCTGCAAAATGCCTTGCAGTTGGGTTGGATCATGTTCTCAACACACTCAAACCCCTACAGAATTAGTTTGTGAACTGACTGAGGGTCTCAGTGGTCTCTTATGTATTATATTTTGTTGCACGGTTGGAGTGCGCAGATCTACCCTAATGAATACTACCAAGATTCCAACTGCTTTAGACCAGCAGTTTACATGAAGTGCACCAAACGGACACATTCACCAGAGTTACAAATAACAGAGATAAAAGAACACTGAGAAAACTAGAGCCAAAGTTCATGAGCACCCATCCTCTACCCGGATCCCTACTAATATAATAATTGATGATTGGGAGTTCATTGCAATTGAAAATAATCATCTGTACTGTACCCTGAATGTGGACCTGTGATTGTGAATGCATCACCTGATTAGAATAGAATAGATCTTTATTGTCATTGGAAGTATACAACGAATTGCTGTTTGAGTACTCCAATGCAGCATAAAAAAATAAAATAAGATATAAGATATATGCATTGTTGATTGTTTTTGTCACTGTACGTACAGGGGTAAAGTACAAAGTGTGAAAGCTGAAATAATGCAGAGCCTTAGTCTCCTGTAATTTATCACCACCACTAGATATATCTCTCTACACTGCCAGAGGCTGATGTAAATGTATAATGTATGAACTATTTATTTGTCATGTGTCAGTGTAAAGGAGACAGGGTGTGGTTGTTTAAAATACATTCTCTCTTTGCTGAGTGTTGCTAATAACACGTTGTACTGGAAATTAATCAGACTGATATTTTTACTGCTGTAATAAAGGGGTTAACGTGATAAAAAAGTTAAACCACTAAAAGTTTAGCCTTGCTCTCATTCCAGCAACATTTTACTTCTCTCAGAAAGTTATCATGGCCACCAAGACAAAATTTTCGCCTGAGATAGAGAACCAATCACAGAATGAGGAGGTGGGCTCAACGACATTACGACCGTAGAGCGACTCTGTTTACATCCAGCATGGTGGCCACGGAGGTGCAGCAACCATTCCAAGCAGCAGTAGATTGTGTGCTAAATAAATTGGAAGGCAAGTTCACTTTGAAAATAGAACAAAAACTTGTGCTACATGATTTTTCCTTCATAAACAGGAAGTATTTGCACTGCTCCCTACAGGCTCTGAATACGTCATTGTGTATCGTTGATATGATTGGCTGTAAGTTTGTCCAGTAGCGTACAGAAGCATTTCATTGACATTCGTTGATCCCGCCTCAAATACGAGGAAATGAATGGCTCCTCGCCAGACCCTACCTCAATCGCACATGAGATTGAGACGCGGCCTGGTGTTAGCCAGGCTACTAAAATTAGGGATGCTTTCAAAAAATAATGCCATGAGTAGTTTCAATTTATCAATTAAGCTCAATAAAGAGACGCAATCTACATGAAATCAACATGTGTTGTGACCACACTTTGTCTTTAATACAGCATCCCAGAGAAGTTGCAACAGTTCTTCCTTCTTTTCTCTATGTCACCATCTCAGCTGCTTCTGTGTCTTTATGTAATCCCACACTGACTCTGATGATGTTGAGATCAAGGCTGTGTTGTAGTACTCATTGTTCCTCCTGTCACTGAAGTTATGACTGGTAGTTCTTTATGATTCTGGTTATATGTTTGCAGTCATTTTCATGCTGCAGAATACATAATGTTTTTTTGTCAGCCACAGACAGACAGACAAGGTGAATAGGACAATGGGGGATATATACTGTACACACTCAATGCCTGATCTGTCCCATTTTAGTTATTGCTTCATGTAGATTGTGATGTCATTGATAGCTTTACTACATAAAGACATACAAAACAACTAACTTGTTGTCAAGTACATTTTCAATTTTATTAATTTAACAAAACAAAATAAATAAAGCTGTAGAAGCTCTTTCGTGTCTCTAGAGGGAGCTGTGTAGAATCTGATAAATTGTCTCAAGTGATTTGAGTCAGCATCAGTTGAGGCTGAAGACTACGAGTTTGAAAATGAAAAAAAAAATCCAGGTGTGTGTTGGAAATAAGAGAAAGAAGAGTTAGCAGACCTCTGTAACTTCCTCCTTATCTCTGCTGGATGCTAGCAGCTCCAGGCTATTTTAGCTGCTAATAGCATAAGGGCTGCATCAAAACCAACAAAAGAAGTGCAGTTCCACTGACTGAGTTGCACCGGAGAGCTTCAGTAACAGCCAGAACAGCTGTTATTAAGCCTGTGCACAGCTCTTCATAGTGTCTACATCATGACGTCTATGTATTAGTTCATCACAAGGACCTGTAAACCATTGTTGGCAGTGATATCTCAGAAATGTAATTGGTCTGCTGGACCAGCTTTTTTTTTTAAAAAAAAAAAGAAAAAAGAAATCATAGCAACTCTGACAGTGTTATTGGATTGCAATGGTAAATAAATCATTAGGACACATTCAAAATGTTTCAAATTGTCTTATCACCTCTCAACACAATGGTCAAATCTCTATATGAACACACTGAAACAGGTTGCTCCTGTTTATACTTGCTGTTTAAAGATCTCTTCCTTTTAATGAAGTGAAGTTTCAGCAGAAATGAGCCAAATCAAGTGAATATCTTCCAAACAGTCTTTTTGTGCAAAATCCCCTTTTGTTACTATCCCACCACTGCATCTCAACAGGGAAAACCTTTTGAAGATATCCACTGTATTTGACTGATTAATGAAACCTCGTATTAGGGCAATATTTAAAAGATGTGAAACTCTTTTAAGTAGTAAAGAGCCTTAGAAAATTCTTCTTTTGTCTAAATGAACACTTAGTCATTAGTGTGTCAAAGGCTCCACAACACACTGTCTGCTGCGCGTGTGCGTGGGGTTCCTGTGTACACCAATCTATAAGTGGCTCTTGAAATGTTTTTGTTGTCCTGATGAAGTCAGCCATCTCACCGTGCTGTAATTCACTGAGATTCAATCAGTGTGTTCTGCGCTGCTGCAAAGCTTCAGCAGAGAGCAAGCTAGTCAAGCCGAACACACAGACACAACAGGAAGTACTGTAGTGTCCCTGTAAATTAAAGTTTAGCTCAACATTTAAGATTTCATAAACAACAACAACAACAACAACAAATGGAGCAAAATTTCTATTTCTGTGATGTGGAGGTAAAAACTTACCATTGCCTGTGCAAACGAAACAGAGACAAAACAAAAAGAAGCTACTTACCCAACAGCGCTCAGCGACTGTGCACTCACAGTTGAGCATAATGAAACAACTGCAGATAAAAAGACGGAAAGTCACAATCTGGAAAATCCCAACAACAAACTGATTTTGTAACGGCTGGTGAGTGTGGACCCAGTTGCAAGAAGGGGAAGCGAGGCAGAGGTACAAAGTCCAGTAAGGCAAATTCTTTAATCCAAAGAGGAGGCAGGTGGTCATACACGAAAAGGCTAGCAGGAATCAGGCAAACAAAACAGGCAAGGAGCAGGCAGAAAATCTGAGGTCAAAAAACAAACCGGTCTTACACAAAGAAACAAACAGGAATAACGCGAGAAAGCAAGTACACAGGCAGGGCCGTTTCAAGGAATTTGGGGGCCCCAAGCAAAATGGACTTGGAGGCCCCCCCACCACCACCGCCCGCCGACGCCGACACCACCGCCCGCCGACGCCGACACCCCTGGACCACAGCAAAAAAAAAACCTACGCCTCACCATCCCACCCCGCCCGCCCAAAGCCTACAGGAACCACAGCATAGACACACTGTTGAAGTTCAACCACACATTATATCAATAAAATATTTCTTAACAAATACTGCTTACAAATGTTGCATATAGGCTACTGCACACATATTATGTTTACTTATTTTATTTGAACATTTGCAATCAACATTATAAACAAAGTGCAAATTCGGTATTAAATATAAAATCCAACATAGATAAAAGTACACACACACACACACATATAAGATTAACCTTTAAAAAATATGCAAAATATCTACATCTGCTGTTTGCGAGCCTTGGCTTCAGCAAAGGCAACCACAATGTCCTCCATGTCCAAAGACTTGCGAACATCACGCTCAATTGACGTAACGGCCAATCCTGTGAGCCTCTCTTGGCTCATGGTAGATCTCATGTATGTCTTTATCAGCTTCAAAGCTGAAAAGCTCCTCTCACCTGAGGCCACAGTCACAGGGAGAGTCAGGAGTAGCCGCAAGGCAATGCTTAAATTAGTGTAAAGAGCCGCCGAGTTAGCAGCCGAGCTAGCAACCGAGTTAGCCGCCGAGCCAGCAGCCGAATTAGCAGCCGAGCTAGCAGCCGAGTTAACACCTACTGTGGGGGGCCCCCTTGAGGGGGATTCCGATAACAGTGTTGCTGCTAGTGATGTTACCTGTGACACCAACGATTCGAAGCGTGTATCAGAAAAATGAACCACCGAGCAGTGAACCACTGTGTCGGAGCGTGATTCGTTTGATGATGATCACATGACCAATGACGTCCGAAGCTTCATTTGTCACGCACGCCCACATGACTGGTTCAAATCTTTAAAGTGCCCTGAAACCGGACGCGCACTTGTGGGTTGTGTAGGAGTTGGTTTGAAGTTTATGCTGAATTCCCACTAAAATGGCCTCACGGATAGTCAGGTGGCTTGCGCACTCGCTCCTCAAATGAGAGATCACGGTTCGAGTCCCACAACGGGTTTTCTTGGTGGATATCTACATTTACCCTCTCTCTTTTCACTTTTATTATTTATTACTTTCATATTTTCATTATATTATCACGACAATTATACTACCGGGATTACTGAAACTTATTAGCTACTAATTTGCTTTAATGCACAATGTCAAACTACACATTATTACCCCTGTTTTTTAGTAATGATATAATAATAACAATTAATTACTTAATAATAATGATATTTGAAAGATATATATATATATATATATATATATATATATATATATTCATTTATTTATATATAATGTTCCACACTGTGGGACAAATAAAAGTCTTTATCTCATCTGATCATTTAACAATGTGCTTTATTATATTACAGACAATAGAAAGGAGAACAGCCCCAATGCAATATCGCTCTATCACCATTAGAGGTCCTCATGGAGTTTTGAAGCTTCGAACCATGGACCTTTTTTCAATACAATTGCATTGAAAGCGTCATTGGTTCGGAAAGCTTCATTTCGCCATCACTAGTTGCTGCACTTTCCTGCATTGACCATCACAGCATTTAAAGGGACGTGCACACAGTTTGTCGTTGCATTCAATTCATAACCAGTCGTTGTCTGGGGGCCCCCGGCCAGCTCGGGGCCCAAGGCAATTGCTTGGTTTGCCTGTCATGTTGCGACGGGCCTGTACACAGGGTAACAAAGACAATCTGGCAAGGAAGACATGGTGGGGCGGGGTTATATACACAGGGAGGCAAGACACAGGTGAAACAAATAGATAATCAACTAAGGCGGGAAAAAGAACAAAGAGGGGAAGTAAAACTAACAGCACAAGGGAAGACTAGACTTTCAAAATAAAACAGGAAGTGTACAACACAACATAAAATACAGAGTCTGACAGATTTACTAAATGAACTGAAAGAATTACATTCGTACATGGCAATATTGAACACACACAAATCAGAGAGTCAATCTGACAGCCCAAGCCAGCACAGACCCAGGATCTTGCCTCACCCACAGTGGAGGACTGCACCCCCCCCCCCCCTCCCCCCCCTCCCCCCTCCGGCTCCAGTCTCAGTATCCACCACAAAGCTTCTGACCTCCCCCAGGGCCAGGACGAAGAGGAGATACTGCTCAATATCTGAGATTTGCTCCACAACACCAGTACCCCATCCCAAATTGCACCTCAGGAGAAAATGCATTGTCTGTCAGCAGAGTGGCAGTAATTATTGCACTCACTGCTACAGGTGTGGGAGCAATGAACACTATCAGGCTGCAAGGTGAGAGACAAAAGTAGAGTGAAAATTGACTGAATTAACACTATCTCTGTGTATGATTATAGTCATGTTGAATAATGTGCAACTTTGTATGTACTTTTTTGGATGAATACACTCCTGAGGAAGCCTTGTGTCCGAGTAGTTCATTGATATTTCCCCTTTTTCAGGGTGTAACGTGGTCTATTACTAAAAGTTGGATCTCATAGCAAAACAAATTGTTTTATGTCTCTTGAATCAATATATTTCAAAATATATTTCAAGTATAATATGTTGTAATACATAGAAATCAGGTTATTCTTAATGTATTTCAGCCTATGTATGGTTTGTTACTGGTCATATTAGTTTCAGTCAGTTAGTGTATTAGGGATGTCTGATAATATTGGTATCAGGTTTTTACCAGGGGCCTGTTTCAGAAAGCAGGTTTAGTGAAACCCTGAGATGAGGGAAACTCTGGTTTTTCGGTTTCACAAAGCCAGTTCAGCATAACTCTGAGTCAGTTACCCTGGCAACATACTCTGTGAACCTAACCTGCTCACTGGCAGGTTTTCTTCAACTAACCCTGAGTTTCTCCTCCTTTTTAGTTGAAGCCCGCAGACTAGAAGGAGCTGTCAGACATGGTGTGTCCTTTTCTTAAAGAGTCAGTTAATATTGAAGCACAAATCTCCGTCAGAGGGTGATCAGACCCCGCTGGGACGTTTTATTATTCTCTGATGATGTTCTGTTGAATGTTTCCATTTTTCTGTACAATCAATAATTTATCTGAACAATATTCTCAGCCCTCGTATCGTCTGTATGACACCACATGGACATGCCTCAGTTCAGAACAAGTTCTCTGTTCAAGTTCATGTTTCCAAGGCAACCATCTGTCAGGCTGTCACAAATGCAGTATTTGAAGGTGATTGATAGGCAAGTGGTTACTGCTCATGCTTCATAGTGACAGTGTCGCTGGTTTGATACCAGTGAGGAACTTTTCTCTCTCTCTCTCTCTCTCTCTCTCTCTCTCTATACCAGCTACTGTTAAATTAAGGTGAAAATTCCCAAACATAAAACTAAACTTGACTATTTCACTGAAACGTTTACACTTTTGTAGTGTTGTATGTATAAAGGCATAGGTGTTGCTTTCAAATAGACAATATTAAATACTGGCAGTGTTGGGATGGCTGAAAAATTGACTTTCTTCTTTGCTTAGAAGATTTCATCAACTACTGAAATATATATAAGATGTTGAATGTAGCATTTAAATGCCTTTTAATGAGGTAGGGCAGGCTAAACAACACCACAGCAGCTTGTAATGAATACCTTACTGGTTTGAGCTATATTTTTATATTTCATATTCAGTTGCTGCCAAGTAGGCCTACGTTTTGTACCTGTTGGGGTCTGCATGAATGTTAAATGTGCCACACACACACACATACACACATACACAGAATATAAATGTTGAATAAGCCAACCACTCGAGACAAAATGTTTCTCTTTTGTTTTCATTAATACTCACTGTTGACTGTCTTTTCTTAAATATACCGGTACTCATCATCTGCATGTATTCATTAATATTTCTAAATCCTTTGGGGAGAAGTAGGAGGACTGAGCCCTTTGTTTCTCCTGTTGTCATGGTGAATCATGTTATCTGTGCTCCATTGATGAGGGCTTGGTATCTCCTCATGCAGAAGCTTCACTCAGAGTTACTTTGACTCAGAGTTGATTGAACTAACTGTTAACACTTGTTCTGAAACCCAAAACTGAGTTTGACAGCTCAGAGTTGGTCAACCTAGAGTTAAGGTTTTAACTCAGAGTTAGTTAAACCTGCTTCCTGAAACAGGCCCCAGGACACAAACTCAGAGCTGAGCAGCAAACAGGTTTATTTGGTGGGTGGAAAGGTAGGTTGGAAGGGAAGGAGGGGGCTCAGGGCGACGAGCGGGAACTGGAGTGGGTCCAGGGAGGCAGCGAGCTGAGCAGGAGCCGGAGGATTCCTGGGATACAAGGATACAAAGTAAGCACGAGGAAAAACACACTGAAAACCACACAAGCTAGAGGTCGGCCTGACGTGAGTTACCACATGGTGAAATGTAATGATCTGGCGGAGAATGACAGGAGAGCCAGAGTATTTAACCTGAGTGATGATGAGGTGATGAACTCCAGGTGTGCGTCCTGCAGCCGCTGCCTGCGCCTGGGACCCGACCCTGGGAGAGAGGGTTGCATTTATGTTTGCATCCAGTGGGGCATCACTATACAATTTGCCATAATGTGTTCATTCCACAATATGACACATGTTATGTTGTTATCTAACAGTTTTGGTGTAAAAAGCCTGCATTAGTATCGGGTGATATCGGTATCGGAAATTAAGAGTTGGACAATAATGGAAAATTGGATATCGGCAGAAAAGCCAATATCGAGCATCCCTAATTTGTATTATTATCAATCAACAAAGCAACTAATAACTGTAGGTGTCTAATAACTGTAGGGGAGTAGTGCAATGTTACAACCTGTGAATGTAGTGGAAGAGAAGTATAGAGTAGTACAAAATGCAAATACTCAATAAAGTACAAGTATCTCAAAACTGTGAAGTTTGTTACTGATGCAGACAATAATGTTTGGTTAAAAAAATGTCAAAGAAATAATCAATAACCATTATTAAATGATAATGGTGTAAATGAATAAGATAATACAGTTGAATTCAGTTGACTGCCGCTCCCTTCCACCATTCTCAGGTTCCAATAGTGCTGCAAGCTGTTAAGGAAAGTCCTGTCAACTGGCTGGACAATGTGTGTCGTATGTTGAGAGAAGCACACAACATGCATGTTGTTGTCTCTCATGAGAGTAATGAACTCAGTGTTAAACAAAACTCCTGTAGACAGGAAGTGGTCCTCTAGACTTGTGTCCCAGAGGGTTCAACATCCCAAGCTCAGAAATCATTTTGCTGTAAAAAGCTAACCACTTTTGCACAACTGCAAGCAGACTGCTCAGGCAGATGGGAGTTCCTCATACTAGAACTTACTCCCAGCAGTTTGCTTCTAGATTTTGACAACTCCCTTCACCGCCTCTGCAGGGTTGATTTTGGCACATTCCAGGCCCTGGCCCAAAACCTTAACTTTGGGGTGTTCCCAGCCTCCACTATCTCCCTGTACTCTGCAATGGCTCCCTTCATCCTGCCCTCACTCAACTTTACTTTTTTTTTTCTTGCTGTTTGTTTTGCGTTCCCTTTCTTCCTGCATCTCTTTTCCTGGCTCATTTGCGTCATTGTAGTCTGCTTAATCAGGATGAGTTAGTGCTGGGTTAAGAGGTCAAGGCTAAACTTAGTGTGTTAGGTTTGGCTTAGTTAGTTTGTTGCAGTGTTTTTTGTTATATGAGCTAGCCCAAAAAAACACCTAGCAAAATCCAACTAGTCCAACGTTTTGTGGTTGATTAGGGGTCCGCACACATAACGAGGTTGGGAACCACTAATCTAGAGCATACTGAGGATACACAATGGTTCTTGATTGCTTGAAGCCCTGTCCCAATCACTCAAACTATATTAGGGTTGATGGTACGAAATAAAAACAACCTACTTAGAAAATTGGAACATGATGTTGACACATTTAAATGTATTTTGTTGCAGTAGTACATCACATTCATGTTTCCATAAAAGGATTGTGCCATATATTAGCAACTCATATGTTGCAAGGTCAACTTCCTGTTTGATACTTGCCCACCTACATATGTCACACCAGTGAGGGCATTCAATTTTGATTATGTGCTTTCACAGCTAGAGGTTTGCAAAATAAAGGTTTCTTTTTTCCTCAGCTGAGAAAATAAAACCCATATAGTTAAAATGTCCCATTTTTATTCCAAGTATTTATACATTTAGAAATATGTTTGTAGAGGACCTCTAAAATAGAATATAAAAATAGGTTTGATTTGGGACTTCATGCTTCATGATTGCCCTGAAAGTTAGCTTCTGGAAAAAGGCTCTCCTCCACGGATGCTGACCAATAACTCAATCAATCCCCATGACTCTCACTGTCATTCAGTAACCGTCATGCTTACTTCACTCACTGTCACATGCTTCCATTGTTAGGATACCCTTACACGGCGTGCTTTTATTATGAAAGCCTAGACCGGAAACTAGTGTTTAGCCAGACTGTGTGCATTGACAGCAGTTTGACATCTTACAGCAAAGTGATGACTGCTTTGATACCGCTCAGAGCGTGTCTGCGGCTCAGAGGAGAAGTTAAAGCGGCATCCAGGCAATACTTAGCAGACTGTTAGTGTTGCTTCAGGACGTCACGGCTGTTTTCCTCCACTTCATCTCACACTGAAACACATTTGTGGGAATTAAACTCCGCCCGGAATGACTGATGACCGGTGATCTAAGGGTGAGCTCCAGCAAAGCTTCACTGTGGAGTTATTATCTTTCACTTTATTCTCTGGTGTGTGTGTGTATGTGTGTGTGTTCTCAATGTGTTATGGAGGCATGTTCCAAACTGTGCGGAAAATTATGATAATCACCGTATTAATAATTTTAATGTTTAAACTATTAATAAAAAAAACACCCAGCCTCATTTTTCATAATCCTGTTTTTTATTGGTCAGCATTTCTGTAAACAATGACCTCTAACTCTCCAGCCACCATAACACAAATGAGAAAAGCTCTGATGTGGTTAAAAAAAAAAAAAAAAAAAAAGTTGATATAGGCTAGCTACTCGTCTGATTCGCCTTCAATTAGCCGCGATATTAATTTTTGTCTGTCTTTGTCTGTTGCCCTGAGTTTGATCTCTCAGGTACAAACAGTACAGACAGGTCTGCAGTCTAAATGTAGTGTTAGAAAAAAACATCCATTCTGTTAGTGTTGTTGCGATGTTGCTTTACTTCCTCATTTGATGCTGCCTGTCTTCAATTAATAAATAGAACTACTAATCAACAATTTTCCTCTTAAATATACATTTTTTTCTTCTGACTTTGAACATAGTATGTGGAGTAGTGTTGGACTCTTCTATTGCTCTCAAACAAAAAAAACAAAAAAAAGTTCATCCTGCATGTCATCCTGAGCGTTCAGTCATGTTTAGAAGCAGCTAGAAAAGTCATGAGTGATAAAGTTGATAAAACCATGCAAATGTAGTTTTTTGGGGCTATTGAAAAATCAAGTCTAATAAAACAATAATGCAACATCTGTCAAAGCGGTGGTTTGTGGTTGGACATTCACTGAGTGCATTATATAATACAGTAATCTAAGTGTTTCAATGTTAAATTCAAAGAAATATATAATAGCACCCAAACACCTCCTCCTGACTCAGCCTCAGCAGTTTGAACCTCCCGAGGATGAATCTCTGTCAAATTGGAAAGCAACACTGTGTCTAATTGTGACTCATGTAATGTCTTATTCAAAAGCAGTCTGTGAGCTTCATATTGAATGTCATTTGAAAGTGAATGCTGCTTATATGCAAATAAGTCTTAGAAGTCAAGTCTCATGTAAACCATTCACATGCCTGTTTAACAGCCTCTCATTGAAGTTAGTGGGCCAAGCAAGGCTTTTACACACAGTTATACATTTTATATATTTCTGCAAATCCTGAGAGAATATAATACTACTTAAACAGAATAGTCTGACTGATGCGCAGGCTGAGTGTGCTTCTATATTCATGAGAATTACCGTCTTACTTCATCTCCTTCTACCTGCTGAGGGATTCTCCCCAGCTCCTCTTCTACCCAATGAAAACATTCATCACTTTCTCTTCAGCTGCTCAGATGATCTTGGAAGGAAGTGACCAACAGACAGGACACTGTTTCTCCGGAAGCTCCAAAAATTCATTTTAGGAGATTGTAATTACTGCCCAGTCATTGAAAACATATGAACAGTACTGTACATGTGCAACTGTTGAATTGTGCTATGGCTCAGTGTCTGGCCCATGCCTCGATTTGGAGCATCCTAAAAAAAACCCTGTTAAATGTCACAGCATTCCCAGATCATAAGCTTGCTTTGATTGCACAGATTTGGGATGTGGGCTAGTGGCTAGTGCTCGGACCTAAATGAACTGGCAGATCTTTCTGTGCACCAGCATTCCCTGTATAAACATTACAGTCTTCTCAAATAACAGACACAACATGCATTTTTCAATACATGGAATAGCCAGGAAAAGAATTGCTAAAGAAGTAAGCAGTGAGATAAGAAAAGCTCAAATAATGTGTATATAAGGATAAGGACATGGCTTTAAAAAAGTGAAAAGAATGTGTATATATAAGGATAGAAGTACTGTATCAGTAATGATCCTGAGCTCCTTAACATTTTTAGAGTTTTATTTCAAAAAAAACATGACTTCTGAAAATACAGTGTTTCTCTTCTGACTGAGATGTTGTGATGGGTCAGTAATGTGTTAGACATAATAATAACACACACACACACACACACACATCCAATAATAAGTGTCCAGTGTGTTTAATTCCACCACAAAAAGTTCTGTTACCTCGTTAAAATCCTTAAACTGACTTCCGGTCCATCTTCCTCTAAAATTCCATATTATATGAATATATTAGGATTGTAATATATTAGACGTCTTTTTAATTCCTGAGGTGGAACTGCCTGGCTTAAGAGGTCTGCTATAAGGTTCCACATAAGTTTAATACTGTTGTAACTTTGATCGGTTACCTAAACTCAGTAACCTTAAAATATGAGACGGAGAACAGAAGTTGTCGAACAGCCAACTGGGATCTTTATTGCAGGTACTCGATACAAACAACAAGATAGACCAACGAACGGCAAGATAGCAAAACAGCCCCGAGGCACGTCCTTACAGACCCTTTATACCATTGATTGCGTATGGTGTCGTGCGTCATTGTGTGCGTGCACCAGGTCAAGTTGACCTGGCATGTTCAGGCTAATTCTCAGTTCCTGGAACTCTATTCTTAAGTGTTGGTGGCCAAGATCTTCTGGAAATATCAGACATGGTGAAAAACAACTCCTTATTAGGAGTTTGGTGGAATAAACATAATGGCCTGTTGAGCAATGTTGAGCAATCTTACTTGACCTTTCGCCTCTATCTGGTGTTCTCCTTTCTGATACACACAATGTAGGATTTGCCTCTACAATACTTAAATCATCATTGGCTGCCAGAGTACTGTAGTTGTGATGTCACAAATCATGCTCATAAGCCCGCCCCCTTAAACTCAGACTGACAGTGAGCACAGAATGAATGTGAAAACAAAGTCATTCAGGTGCAGGAACAAGAAGAAAAACATATTTTTGAGTGAAGGTGGACTTTAATGCTGTAGGCTGACTAATTAGATTATTTTAAGGGATACAAAGGGATGACAGAGGGAGGATCTCTTCATAAATACACTCTGGTCTACTGCGATTGTATGAGAGTGACTCATTTTACTTTTCCTTTTTTCCTTCATGTGTGAGTTTCTAGCTCAGGTGTTATAAGTCTCCTGCTTGATGCAAATGAGCCACTTAGCATCACCTTTCTGTTTTTCATCATCATATCACAGTTTTTTAATCACTTTGTTATTCTATTTTTTTAATCTACCATCTGACTAAACAAAGTGAAAGTACAGGGATCCATATACAGCTGTAGTGACATCACTCCAGTGTGAAAAAAACAAAAAGAATTGAGGGAGCGTCTAAGTACATATACTACTGTATGATGACATTCACATGAATGTATTCCATTGTCTGTCTTTTTGTCCAGTTGTCTTTCTGCTTCCATGCAGTTCAGTTCTCACCAGGCAACATCCCTGCCATCCTCCACCCTAACCCAACATATTCAATATATAATGTGTATATGCTTTATCCTTTGATGTAGGAGGCATTCAGTATTCCAGGTCAGACATGTATATGGGGAAGCCAGATAAATATTCCTCTTAGATGGTTGATGGACTGCTGGAGGCAGCATATTCTGTGTGTGTGTGTGAGTGTGTGTGTGTGTGTGTGTGTGTGTGTGTGTGTGAGTGTGTGAGTGTATGTGTGTGTGTGTGTGTGTGTGTGTATGTATGTATGTGTGTGTGTGTGTGTGTGTGTGAGAGAGAGTGTGTGTGTGTGTGTGAGTGTGTGTGAGTGTGTGTGTGTGTGTGTGTGAGTGGGTTTCTTTTTTGCTCTTTTTTTTGCTCTGAGGTTTGGCCCCCGTCCTAGGTGGAAGCTTTCATTTTCAACCACACAGTATCTCACCCAGCGTTAGCCTGCCATGGTATTGACTCCTGAACACACTCATTAAACCCACTGTGGAAAAGCAGTTTCTTTCTTTGAGCTCGACATTAATACAAAAGGAACTTCTCTAAAAAACGTACAGTAAAATCCGCTGTATAAGACAAACCTTTAATGCAATATTTTTTCAGTGAAAAGTGGGGTGTGTCCAATACAGCAGTAAAACACAGAGAGAGTTTGGATCTGGATATGATTATAGGTATTTAAAACTTCAAACAATACCAATAACAAAATAGACTCATACACTGGTGTGACTTATACGCTGGTCTTTCTGCATCCATGATACTGCAGGTGTGGTAGAGCAAGCTGTACCTTAAAGTTGAACCATATCTTCCTCTTTCATGGCTTTCCCTCTGTGGTGGCTGCTTATAAAGAAAAAGAGAGAGATGGGAGAGAAATATATACAGATATTAACATTGCCTTAATAATAACACATGCATGCAGTTCACTGACATGGAAGTAAAAGCAGGTGAAAGCTATAATGAACAATTTAAAATGCAAAGTTTAAAAGCTGTACTCATTCATTTTTTATATGATCAATGAAGCAGCTGTGTTCTTTAGCTGACTGCTGAGTGTAGCTGTCTGTGGTGTGGGAAACCTCTGTCTACACATACATTTATTTAATGGCTTACTTTAAGCACCCAATGACCACATAGAGTAACGTATAATGACATTATATGGGCACATAGGCCATCTATTACACAATATACATTTACATATACAGTTATTTGGATATAAAATGAACTATATCAAGGTATAGAGAGTTTCATCATATTGCCCAGTCCTAATTATTATGTATTATAACTATGATAATTAGAATACACTATGATCCCTGAAAAAAAGCAACCAGCAGCTGTGATATGATATGATACTTGACATTATAAGTTATTATAGAATGCTTCATAATGATGTGATTATTGCTATAAAGCATTATGAATATTTATAAATATGACTATACAGTGTTATAAACAGATTATAAATGATTTATAGACATGGGATTTGTAGAAAGTGTTACCAAACTTTCCACTTGATAAAGAGATACCACTGCCTGTATTACATGATATCATCATAAATGTTAATGTGTTGTTCTATTGTATCACAAGAGAAAAAAAAGGAGAAAGTCAGCTGAATGGCAGACATTGACTAACATATTATTGTTGTATGTAATGACAGGAACAGGTGTCGTTCAAACTGAACATTATATTCTTCAGTATGCTACAGTTTGACAGAAGGGGAGAAAAGAACATGTTGAACATATGTTGTTACTAAAGTTGCAACAAAGCACAGAGCAGAATAAAAACAACTGTATGTAGATGGAAACAAGGTATTTTCAGTATATTCTCCATAGTAATGCTGAATATTTACCATTACCAGGTTCCCCATATCTTGTCTAATTCTGTAAATACAATAAATAATATGTTTTCTTCACATACTGTTTAAACTAAACCTGCCTGATGAATGATTGAATCAAAGAAGTTACAACACAGACATCAGACTAAACTGCAGAGTCACATAATAACCTCCTGTACTGTGTTTAATAAGTGTTGCACATCCTAAAGGTCTGTGTTTCCATTACTATGATAAAACACACACGCTTGTTAAGATTTATTAATGCAATGAGACTTCTGAGAACCTGAGGACACATGGACTGAGGTTATTATGGAGTCTGTGAAAGCAAAAATATCACTATTTGAAATGAGGAAATATAATATAATATAATTAATATAATATGATAATATCAGCACCTACTTATTAATATACTAAAAGAACAAAGACAGCATGTGGTGCTCTTTGCTCTGCTGGGCAAACAGAGGAGACATTTTAACCCAAATCCACTGCTGCAAAGGCAGTAAAGGACACCGATGAAGTGTACACTGTGTCAGATTAGAGGATAACCACCTAATCCAGATGGAAGACGAAAACTGAGGAATACTTAAGAGCTTCTAATGTGAAAATGATTTAACCAGCACTTTACACATGATGGGAAATGTTCAAGTTACACTAGAAAATAAAATCACTCAAAACAATCTTCACTCAATTGCTCAAGTGGTCACTTGATTTAGAGAAGACAAAAGAGAATAGATTGTCCTAATTTTACAGAGCTCAGAGGGGCTTGGTGACACGCCAACATTACTGATGAATGCTTGTCTATGTGTGTATTTACTGCTTCAACTGAATGAACCGAAAGGATGATGTGTGTGTGTGTGTGTGTGTGTGTGTGTGTGTGTGTGTATGTGTGTGTGTGTCTTGTGATCTCTTAGCTTAGTGGTGGATTCAGAGGATTTCACAGCTCATACTTTATATTTGATCAATAGGACTTTAATTCTATCAAGAAGGATGTGGCTAGGTAATTCCTCTGCTGCCTTCAGTGACACTCGTAATATGGCTGAGTGTGATTCAATTGGCCCTTGTGATTCAATTAGGAACTGCTAAGCCAGGTGAAAATATAAGTATTCTGTAAATATAAGTATTGATTATATTTGTATCTTCCTTGCACGTTGGAGATGAATTGATATTAGTTTTTTTGGGATAACAGAGATACGGTAACCACACCAACAGATGGGGAACTCTTGGGATGGGGTACTGAGTTGCCGTGCAGTGTTTCCCCCTGTATTCATTCTGCAGGGGTGCTGATGCAGAATGGATACAGTGAAAACACTGCATATGCCCCCCCCCCCCCCCCCTCATGTCATGGTTACAGGTTGTGCGATTGAGGGATTAGACCCAGGAAAGCAATTTTGGAGGCTAGATTTAAATGTTGGAACCATGCCTGAGAAAACATGAGGGGATGCTTTGGATCAAATAAAGTGGATCATTCAACTTGTTGGTTGTTGGTTTCCACTTTGAACACCCAAATGCGGCGACAGATGCAACAAAGCACATGTTGCTCACTTTGCACACAATTTTCTTGAAGGCGACGCAGCTTAATACTTTAGGGAATAAAGAGAGCCTTTACTGTAAAGCAATCGATGGTGCTGTCCTTGGAAAAAACCTATTGGAAGCAATTTAGCTGGACAAATACAAAGCTGATATGCTGCCAATCCACTGCTTTGTGTTAGTGTGGTAATTGATGGTTCCTTTGTGACGTTACAATAGGGGATGATCTCCCATGTAAGAATCATCTGCACCTTTAGTTTGCTCTACAAAAAGATTTCATTACAGCTAAGCCAATCATTTGAGGGACACACCATGCTGCTGTTGTAATGTAGTTGAGCTCACAATAAGAAAGATACTCTGTGTAGCTTATCAGATATTGATTTCTATTCTCTCCTTTATATCAGGAGTCATCAATTACTGAAGGTTTTTAAGGATTTATCATTGGAGTGGAGAGGAAACACATTCCTATATTTCATGTTTATTCATATTCTCTGTTTAGGGTTTTATCTGTGGGCAGATGTGATTTTCCCATTAATAACTTATAGTTTATAGTCACAGCTAGTTTTAATAAGCATTTGTCTAAAAATAACTCATACAGGAAATATACAGTATGTTCTGTGTTGCAGTTTGAGACTAGAGATGTAATTGATTATCCTCACACAGTGGGCCGCTGTATTGACCCAAAGTCATGTTGTTGTTGTTGTTGTTGTTGTTGTTGTTGTTGTTGTTGTTGCAGTAGAGAAGAAAAAAAGGCTTCAACACAGCATTTCCTCTTCATCTGCCACCTATTTGTGTATGTGAAAAATAAATGTGTTGAGATTAAATAGGCTTAGACTGTGAAATTAAAAGAGTACTTCAATTCACACATTCAAAGTTTCATTCCTGGTAGGTTTATTCTGTGTAATTTCATATGACACAGTGGATACCTCTCATCCTGTGGGGACAGCATAGAGGTAACAGATTGATTGGGATTTACAGAGTCTTGTGTTAATTATGTTATCCACAGTATGAATAATAATGTAAAAGTTGAAGTAAGTAAATTAAAACTTATTAAAGTCAAAACTCCTGCTTTTGTCAGAGGGCCGTTTTTTCCCAGGGGCCACTGTTTGCCTTTCACTGCTGTTTATACTTAATACTGCAGGAAGGAAAGGGTTTCTCCATCTGTATCCTCTTATAAGATGTGATTCAACACACACACACACACACACACACACACACACACTTACACACGTGTGAACTGTTTACATCTTGCACAACAAGCACCAATCACTAAATGAATGCTAATGCGTCAGCCCTGAATTTCTAGGAAACGTGTTTGTACTCAGCATGATTCAAGTGCCAGTGTTGAAGAAGAAGAGTGTGCTTTAAGGAGGGAAGTGAAAACAAAGGACGTGGAGTTCAGGGTGATGGAGGAGTGTGTCTTTCATGCCAGAGACCAGCAATAGCATCTTATCTCAGACCAATAATTCATGTTAATGCCTTTTTTTAAACCTTGACCTCAACCTTTCTATGACCCTAAGCTGCACTGCTTAACCATACTGTAGTTGTGGGCTGTTTATTCAGTAATCATACCAATAATAATACTATATTGTGTGTTTTTGATAATATTTTCCCACATTATATATATATTGGTGAAAAAAAAGGTATAATAGGTAGTCATAGCAACACAACACGCTTTCTGACTCTGGAATTGGGTAGTAGTTCAGCAATCATCAAAAGGCCCAGAAACAAGACTGGATCAAACCACTAGTAACCTACTGTTGCACTGTGTGTGGTGTGGTAGTGTCTATAATGTTCATCTGTAATTATCTGCACTGGTCCCAGTAATATTTGTGTAGTAGCATGTCACATGAGATGGTGAAGCTATGTTTGAGTAAAGAAAAGGTTATACTCATATTTTCAAATGTTTGATGTATTTTCTATTATAACGATGTGTTAACTTGCTCTTTCATCTCCTTCACTCTGCCAACGGCTCTCATTTTTCACTCTGTATGGAGCATTTTGTCAGGGTGATGCTTCTTTGATACGCTTTAATGGTTGCGCCCTCCTTCACTTTGTCAGCATGTGGAAGACACTCATCCAAGAGATTCCCTGTCAGAGGAGTCAGACCTGCAGGTTGTTCTCTCTCACATGTTCTATTCAAAATACCTGCAGCCTTTCTGAGTTTCCTTGTAGATCTTACATATAGTCTACATTTGTTCTAATTTAATTTAACATATTTAACATATTTAATTCTGTGTTTATTTCCAGTAAAATTATTTATCTATAAATCTGCACCACATCTATTGGCTTTTATTCTGGGCTACTGAGAATGAGCCTGTTGATATACTATGACCTCATTTAGCCTGATGCAGACATTCAGGAGGTAGGAATGAGAGCAAGCTCACAAAAATAGTTAACACAGCTGAGCAAGGTTATATGGAATCCCCAGAGACGGTTAGTAGAGCTGCACACCACACAAAGGAAAGGAAAGGAAAGCAACATTCATAGTTCAGGACCCTCCACATCCTTAGTTGAATGGATTTGAAAAACTCAGGAAGACAATACAAGGTAACCACAGCAACGAGAAACATCTTTCAGAGATCTTTTTTCATCCTCAGTCATCTTATGAAATGAAAAACTTGAGATATTACTGAATGCTGCCGTTATTAGGATTTCTATTTAAAGTCTGTGTAAAGTAAGAATAAATGTGTTGAGTTTGACATACCACAGAAAAGTGTGTTGTTAACCTGCCGAGTTTGCTGAAACCCTGCCCCCTACCAAGCGTCACCTGTCAATCAAAGTCACCACCTCTACCCGAAACGAAGTTTTCTGCTGCTAACTCAGCTGCTAGCCTGGTGGCTAACTTGGTGGCTAGCTCAGCGTCTAACTCGGCGGCTAGCTTGGCGGTTAACTCGGCGGCTAGCTCGGCATCTAACTCGGCGGCTAGCTTGGCGGCTAGCTCGGCATCGAACTTGGCAGCTAGCTTGGTGGTTAACTCGGCGGCTAGCTCGGCGTTACGTAATGCGGCAGTGATTTTCAGACCCGCCCACTAAATCCTGAAGACAGAAATGTTGAAACACAGTTTGTGAAGCCTAGCTCCACAATTCAAATCTAAATGGTTGAAATACTTTTTACACCTTTTTTAGAAATACACTTATGACCTATTTAATGTGTTTAGAAGAACATGTCTGAATTCACTTTAAACGGTCTTTAAGTATATGTATTTATGTTTTTATTTTAGCACATTCATCCCAACTTATTTATCGTCTTTGTGTCATGTATTCTAACCCATGGCACAGGAAGTTTTAGGTGTATATGTCTGTGAAGCCATATGCAAATATGAGTGGATATTAAGATGTCTATTCCAGGGTTTAAAAGTGAGTATTTGCATAGTATACAGTATGTAAGTGTGCTCCTGCATGAGGTTAGTCTACATGTGCCTGCATCAATATACACAGGCTCAGCAAATAATTATATGTTTCACAAAAGCTGCTCATAGTGCCCTTCATTTAAAGAGAGGTTTTGCATCTATGTTATTTTTAATATTCCTAGTATGAGAGCCTGCATTTTTGTCTTGGCAAATTGTGCTAACAAATCCTCCAGATGTTCTCCTCCTACTTGCTACTTTTCACTTGTTGAATCTGCTGGTAGACTCCTGCTCTTGCCATCACATCCATACACTTCTGTAGACATACGTAACATTTTGAAGTGGCCTAAAGCTACACCTCCTGCTCCCTCTTTCTATGTTCTGTTTACAGCCTTGCTTGGTGGATGTTTATCATAGTCTATTTTTCTCTTTGCAAAACATATTGTACATAAACATATTAAATTCATAAACCTTTGCACATGAAAGAAGATGCTCCATGGTGAGTGCCTTGGTGATTATTCTAATAATGTGTCTCTGCCTGCCTGTATTGTTCCTACTCTGCAGTACATTCCTCCTTTTCCCCTTGTTGAATGTGCATAAAGTTTACTGCACATAACAATGAAGAAATGACCTAAAGCTAGTGTTGCAGAGTTGCATTTATTGGTACTTTACTTATGTGTGCAATCTTTCTTTTTACTTTTAAATAAAGAGGTTAACTGTACTTTAAAAATAGAGTAGGCCTACATCAGCCACACAATTATCCAAACACTCCATCAGAGTCATATATGTGTCCAAACCTATCCTCCCTCCTGCACATGCAAAGCTCAGAACTGGAACCAACCTGATGCCCAAAACTGTGTTTTAATTAATTCCAGAACTGTCTGGAACTATTAATATGAGACTTGCCAACTTATCAAACTTATAAGAAATCTCCTCTGAGCTGTGGCAGTGCACAGTGGCTTGAGGAAATTAATAAATGATTTAAATACGTTTTAAAATTAAAGGACCAGTGTGCAGGATTTAGTGGCATTTCATAATATCATTTACAGCAAAAACACACTTTTTGGCAGGAGGTGTTATGAACTGAAGCAGAGCTAAAAGAAGTGATTATTGTGCTCACTTTCATGTGGCCAAAACACAACTCCACATAAATGCTAATGTTGCTTGGTGCCAATATGTCCGCATTATATGAATTTTTCACAGCAGACGTTTAGATTTGTCAAAGTAGAAAAAGCATGAGCATAACATTAATGATGACTCATATGACTCACCCATAAACCAGCATATCACTACCCTGGATTTCATTTCATTATTTATACCTGTGATTTTCAACAACTGTCCACTGTGAAAAAAGGCATATGGTGTTTACTTTTTCTGTTTTTTAACCTGCACAACAGAGACAAACCCAAACTTGGGGATATGTCATAGCAACCATCCTTTTATCACTTAAAAATGATGCTAAACATGACGCTCCCATCTCCCTTCTCTGCCAGAGTGACCAAAGGCAATCTGTTGCTGACACCTGTGACATGTGTTTGTGACTGCTGGCTCAGGGGACATCATGATGTAATGATATAGAGCTACTTACTTACTTAATCCTCTTGGTCCCTGGTGGTACATGAGGCTTCAATGATCTGCCTCTAGCTGGACCAGTCTTATGCTGCATGCTGTGCCTCACCACTTTTTAGGTCCATCTCCTTTTTGGGTTGGCTGTGATGATATACCCCACAGGTCCTGTTCACAGCAAGGGGGGGATAATTTATTTTCAATATAATTCTATCCAAGTAACACAGTGACAGAATGTAGGACTATTTTGGTCATGGGTTTCATACATCTACTGGAATAAAACGTCTGTGGTCCAATTGATGTCAGCTTAGGGGACCTTGATGTGAAAAAGTTGGACACTGATGTGTGTGTGTGTGTGTGTTTGTGAAATGGGTTTATAGGTTCATGAATTATTTAACGCCAGCATTTTTTGTGTTTGCATTTCATGCACTGCATGTATAGATACCTGAGTGCAGCCATGTGTCCTGTTTCCTGATGTCTGTATATGTGTGTGAACTGTTTTCAATTTGAGGAAGCAGCTACATTGTTTCAGCCTTTTCCTCCACTTCACAGAATAATCCCCACTGATGGCAGTGATGGAGAATGAGACGTGGCCACACTCCTCATACATCCCCCATTATCTCCTCCGTGGTGACCCTTTTGCTTCAAGACTCTCCAAAGAGGCGGATATTGTTGCAGCGTTTTACATCTTCATCATAGGTCAGTTTCTCCTTATCTCTCACAAATGTTTATTTCAGCTTTTCCCTGAAAGTCAAGCATTCAGTCAGATGTAATGCCAATATCCTCAGCAAAGATGAAGATCGATAAAGATAAACATAATAACAGTCTGTAGCATGCAATAAATGCTTGAACTGATTCTAGACGAAATGTAATATTTTTTGCCCAAGCAGCATTTGCCTGGTTAGTTGATAGAAACTTTCAGACGTAGGCGTGCAGGACAAAGAGGAAGCTTTCTTTAAGGTTTGAGTTTACTTTGGCTGACTATGAGTTCTTTGGCAGAATAGGAAATTACACCTTTAACCCATTTGATGTACATGAAGAATCATTTTATCCTGTAACACATACTGTTCAAATGGCGGCAATAAAGCCAATATGTAAAGAACAGAAGGATATTAAAGGGTAAAATATAGGATGTGGGTCACAGATGAATGATAATACAATTATCAGAATAAAGGGCTAATTTAGGGCTTGGTTATTTTCTTTCTTTCTTTCTTTACTTTTCTATTAGATGTCATGGAAAAATAATTTACCCAATTTGTGCAAACAGGCTAATGGAACACAGCGTTAAGCAATCTTGAATGTATATTTAGGGGTTGTTTAACATGCAGACATGTAAATTCAAAAGAACACCCACCTACACGACAATGTATTTAATTCAAGAAGCTCATTTAGATCAGATTGTCCATAGCCTTGGCAATAGTCACAGTTCATTTCCCCATGCATTCATATTAGATACAATCCTAGGGTTGCATAGTCTGTGTGCTAGCTAACTGATAGCTATAGCTGACCAGTGTTGCTGAAATAACTTCCAGTGCGGCGTCACACCTTTGAAAAACAAAGGGACACATAAAGGGACAAGGACAAATGTGCTGAAAGCAACACCAAAACATAGCTGCTAGCTTGCTGCTAATACTCTGGGTGCCCCTACTTAACTGAGCAGACATATCAAACTGTAACTTCACTTATATTTGCAACATTCACTTTAAATTAAGTGTTAATGTTACTGCAAACATTGAAAATTGTAAGGCTACGGACAATTAAATTACACTTTGTCATGGCAGATGTTTTGGCTTGTCATAGCAGGAAAACCATAGCCTAATGTCACTAATGATGATCCATAAGTGTACCATGCACAAATGAGAACACTGCTACTGTGTTATCGTTGACCCTTAATCCCATGTTAAAATATTAAGGATATTGTTCTGTTACTTTGTACAAACAAACACAGTTAAGAACATTAATGAAGTAATATGGAGTCATTTGGATCATGATTTGGTAATTTTGTGTGTACAATGATTTATTTCAGGTCATCATTTAATCTATTGATTTATGTCAGACTCATAATAAACAAAGTGGTAGTAATTCAATTTACCAGTAACCAAAGCAGGAAGATACTTCTCCATATCTGGTAAAATTCTAGAAGGCAGAAATAACTTGAGAATAGTTGAGCAGCTGTTATCTCAACTAGACCAGAGAGAAGTCTTCAGTAAGTATATATCTTTCTTTTGGCCATTTCTTCATTGGGAAACAGCCAACTTTTGTTCTAGAAATGGACAAAATAAACTTCAGCCCACCTAAAACTGTCTAACACTTAGTTTATTGTGTTTTAAAAAATGTATAATAGTGTGAAGTTTACAACTCCATTGACTCCTTCGAGACCCCCCCCCCCCCCCCCCCCCCCGGGTCTTAGTGTGCTCTTAGAAAGTATGCAGACTAATATATCAATGTTAATTGCATCATATTTGCATCTTGTATTGTGGCCTTGGGATTAATATGATCCCAAAGAACATTTTCTCAATATCCGGACGACTGACTGTAATTACTAATGTTCAACAGCAAATCAGATTAACTGACCTTTGCTGGTAATAAATTCCCTCTGGATACAGCCTCGGGCAGCCCATAGTACAAACAGGGTCATTGTTGAGATACAGCTTGGTTACAGTACACATTTCAGAACTGGTAAACCTACAGTGTGTTAAGTTGCTGTATTCCCTTTTTACTACCAATAAATAATTACCACACTCAATTGAGGCTTTGGTATAACGGGGGAAAGGGAAGTACACATTCTATTTGTGCAGGCAATTTAGGGAATGTCTTGGGAAATAGGAAGTTGAGCAACACAATAGTAGGAAAATACAAACCTTAAGGTGACAAAAGTTGACTCTACATTTGAAATATGTATGGGGCCTGCTGCCCTTTGACTTCCAGCTGTATTTGACAAGTGTGGAGGAGATTACAAGGGACAGAAATTAAAGGGGAACTACTAGGGTTAGACTACTACACATTTGTGAAATAAGTTGTTAAAAGTCTTTAGTGGCTTTAGGAGCTGTGAAAACTCTGATAGATTGGTTCAAGTCTCACCACTTGAGGCAATCTATCAGAACAAAACTCTGATAGATTGCCTCAAGTGGTGAGACTTGAAAATGATTTTGAGGCTAGCAGCTCAAGGCTACATCAGCTGCTTCTAGGATAACACTCCCAACATCGTTGACTCAACTGTTGGTGGTTGCAGTGCTGAGTTGCACCATTGAATAACGGTGGCAGCAGGTTTTAACAAGGAAGAAGAATACACTGTGAGTCAACAATGCCATGTGGGTGAAATGCAAAATACTGGATATTTGCAGAATGTTTGCATCGTCACTCCTCTTCAATATCTACTTTTCCAAGAGCTTTCAACATCATTTCACAGTCTTCCGAAACATGTATTTTGCTCAGTTTTTTAAATCTTTTTTATAGCACTGAATAGGTGTAAGTGTGATTTAATTTTCACCAAACATGCATCCCTTCCAGCCCACCAACATATGAACACATACAGTATATGCACAGCACACACACACATTGACTTTTACAGGAGGTACCTTCAAAGAACATTATAATCCCAAAGAGACCTTATTAAATCCAATGCCTGCCAAGAACATTATAATCTATGTATTGGTCTATGTAAATTCAGATTCTATACAAACACACATTCACAGGATTTCTTTTATCAGTCAGTGGGCTGAGTGGTGGTCTGCTGACATGCTCATATAAGCAGTGGAATGTAAATGCAGTAAATGTGAGCAATCACAGGCTCACGTGCTTTACGCTTTCACTATAAATTATCATCTAACCCTAAAAATGATCTTCTTTTGTTCCCTTGTACCTCTGTTATAAAAAGGCTGGATTTTCTCTGTCCTCCACTTCATTGTTGGCATTGCTATTTAGCTAGTGCCATAATTCATAATTAGTGTGAAAAACCCTGATAGGCTACTGTATTACATGTGCAGATTGTAATCATAACACATGGTAAGTAGTTAAATGGAAGTGGTATATAGCCTGAGCAGCCTCATTTATCCTAAGTGTCCTAGCAATCCTTGTTGGCTGGGAACAAATAGATGCAGCAGTGCTAGAGGAATAGAGAGGTTGTGAGGGACTGATGTATAGTTACGTCATATACAGTGGTGGAAAAAAGTTTTCGGACACCCTTAAAAGTTTACACAATCTCAAATATTATCATGAAATGTTTGTGGAAATATCTTTTTTGTGTTTCCTGGCTGGCATGTTCCCCACAAGCCTTTCACACTGTTGAGGGGTAATCTGGTCCCATTCTTCTTGAATTACTGTTTTAATTCTCCTAAATTCTTCAGTTTACGCTTTGAAACAGACCTTTTGATAATCCATTTTAAGATGTGTTTAGTATTTTGGCTGTGACTGTACTAAAAGAAATTGCACTTGAAGAATTAAGAGTGATTCTTAATGCAATATTTCACAAATGCATGGGGTGTCCAAAAACTTTTTTCCACCACTGTATATAGTAGATCACCAAAGTCACATTGTAATTGAAAATGAAAAGAGAAGTGATAAAGTCACAAACTGTTGTTTTTCTAGGTAATGACTTTCACAATTCGGTGCTTTTTATATAGCACTTTATTGCTCTTATAAATTATCAATGTTTTATTTATATCATAAATTGTTATGTTATGGCTCAGGGAGTGCTATCTAAATTTCATTATATTGTTGTCTGACCCTCAATATAATGACAATAAGGCTAGCAAGCATCCTTGGTTTTGTGAAAGGCACTATATAAATTTAACTTATCATTTATATGTATTATTAGTATTATTACTACTACTACTAATGTGAAAGGTATTTCTTGTATTGATACATTTTTACCATTTTGTCACCCCTACACTGATGCACCAGTGATTTCCAGCAGCTGGCAGCTGTTTTCAATGAAAAAGCTCAGATGCATGATCTCCCTGCACTATGCACAGCACCAAACACCTGGAACGCAAAGTTAGTGACAGGCTGATGAATATAATGAAGCATTTAGCTGCTGAAGCAGCAGAGATTTCCCTCAGGAGTTGATGGAAACATAAACACAGCAAAAAGAGTAGAGTGAATATTGGACCTATGCTCATCAGGTGGCTAGAAACACATCTCTGAATAAATGCTAATGTAGCTCCTCTACTGGATGTGTAAAGAAGCTGTTGTTAGCTAACATGGTAGCCATATCACCTTAATAAGGGAAGGTAGGATGGTCCATTGTTTTAAATGTCTACCTATTCCCACCCTCTGTAATTTGCTCAACTAAATCTATGCCGAAAAACTGTTAAAAACTACTTTAAAAAAATTAATCAAATGAACAATAATACAAACCTGTGGTAAAGAAACGTTTGACACAATTATTGATTTGCTGCTTTTACAGAAGCTACAGTTTAATTATATAAGGCTACGTTCATACTGCAGTTAAAAGTGACCTGAATCCGATTTGTTTGCTCAAATGTGACCCATATCTGATTTGTTTCTGACAATGTGAACAGCATGAGTCACATTGAATCTGACGTTTCCAAATCCGATTCAGGCCACTTTCAAATGTCGT
The DNA here is from genome assembly GCF_027409825.1 of Scomber japonicus. NCBI lineage: Eukaryota > Metazoa > Chordata > Actinopteri > Scombriformes > Scombridae > Scomber > Scomber japonicus. The sequence continues at coordinate 31,719,698 of NC_070594.1, read as the reverse complement.
ACTGAATCAGATACATATTGGATTTTTTTGAATGCGACCGCAATCAGGTCGCATTTAATGCGACTTTTGCTCCAGAATATTGTCACACACAGCTAATGCTCTGCATAAAGACATCATACAGTTTCTTTCTCCTCTTCCTCCTTTTTAACATCACCCACTCACAAATTTGCTGGCTGGCGCCACACACAGTTTTTTACATTAGACCATAAATGAGACTACTAGCAACTTCACCAGCTGTTGCTGTTGCCACGTTCACTTCAGTAAACACTGTTCTGTGACGTCATTAATGATCAGCTGAGCATGCGGCTCACAGGAAACATTTAAAAGTGGAAACATTTAAAAGTGTAATATGAAGAGGAAACATTTAAAAGTGTAATATGAAGAGGAAACATTTAAAAGTGTAATATGAAGAGGAAACATTTAAAAGTGTAATATGAAGAGGAAACATTTAAAAGTGTAATATGAAGAGGAAACATTTAAAAGTGTAATATGAAGAGGAAACATTTAAAAGTGGAAACATTTAAAAGTGTAATATGAAGAGGAAACATTTAAAAGTGGAAACATTTAAAAGTGTAATATGAAGAGGAAACATTTAAAAGTGTAATATGAAGAGGAAACATTTAAAAGTGTAATATGAACAGACAAACAAATAAATCGGAATTGAGCATTAAGGCCTGCAGTGTGAACGTAGCCTAACACTGCTTCCAGAGTCACTGAACTGTATTAAAGTGAAACAGCATCACCTGTTTTAAAGGAGGCTCTCCAGAGGAAGATGAGTAGAAGAGAGAGTGGTACATCCTCCCAAAGTAACATCTTTGACTTGACATCAGCAGGCATGTGGAGAAATCAGATAGATATTTTGGAAGTAAAGAGCTACTATGTGACCAAAAATTAACAGGCTTGCTACACACACAAAAACATAGCTCTGGACCATCTTAAAACTTTTATAGTATTCAAACAACAAGTGGCAAAGAGAGCAGTACAGAGAGAGAACAGTGTACAGAGAACAAATCCCAGGGGTGACAGAGGGGAGTCAAATCATGAGATCACAAGTTCCACACACATTATTGTGTAGGACATTTATGTAACAGATGTTACATTGACATTACAAGAATGCATCCCTTGAGGTGTACTGCTGGTCTGGAGGCTTAAGTCACTGACCATGTAATTGCAATGTCTCTTTGTTGCCCCCCCCCCCCCCCCCCCCCCCCCCCCACACACACACACACTCATTTCCTGTCAGCCTCTACTCTCTAAATATAAAAATACTAAATATTTTGATCACATCATTTCTAATCCTTCCTTCTTATTTTTCAGATCAGTGTGATTTAAAACCTGCTGTATGGTTTTACATATAAATGAACATCTGTTACATTCAAGATCTTGTCAAAGAAGTTCATGATTAAACTTATCACTGCATGATAAATCTCTCTGTGTTTCACAATATATGGACTATTTAAATCTCTTGTCATGTGCAACAATTGTGTTTGTCATTTGGCTGTTAATCGTTCCACTTTGTTAGACTTTCCAAATGTTATCAGACCGAATAGATCAAATTCTGACTATCTACTATCTATCTACTAACTAAACTATCTATCTAACTACTAGTGAAAGTCATTTTGCAGAGGCTGTGTGACAAAACTATTTATGTACTTTTTTAACAGCCACAGGAGTACTGGTCATCAGACATACTGGAACTAATCCTATCCAAAATATGTTTTTGGGTCTGTAGACCATCAAAGCATTGTTTTTTGTCTCTGTGTGCCTGTCATTCAGGATGCACATGACAACGTGCTGCATGCTTGTGTCAACCAATCACAGCCAAGCTCCCTCCAATATTCTCACTGCCAAAAGGGGGAGACAAAAGCCTGGCACTCCAGCTTTAAGCATTTCTGCCATTGTTTACATTCAAATGTTTTCAAATGTGTCTATTCTGTTTATTAGTGGAAAATGCTCCATACAGTTATTCATTTCTAACTGTACTAATAATGAATGAAAATGCAGTTTCAGTGTGATTAATGCATCAGACGAAATTTACAAACTGTTGTCTATAGTTGGCAAACAGCTTTACGGTTAACACGCAGGAAGCAGTAGAAGTTGGTCCAGTCGCACACTGTGCACACATCTTTATGTTTTTGTCTCTAAAAGAAAGGAAACCTATAATCTGCTATGAGACTTGTGAGATCTGCAATCCCAGCTCTGCCTCACAGCTCACACATTATACAGCAGCAGTGTCTGTCACTTTCCATGTAGTTTAGCAGTATTGTTGGACTCTTTCTTGACTGAATAGTTTGCAGCATGTCAGGGTGTGCCTTAGAAACGTGTAGATATTATCTCTCTGCAGTCACACACATGCAGGGTTGCTTTTAGGAGTGAAGGTCTGAGGCTAAGACCAGACCATCTGCTATTCTACCCTGAACAATACTACAATACTGCCTACATTATATTTGGTTTTACTGCAATGGATGACTGCTGCAAAAAACATTACATTCCAACTGACGTTTCACATTCAATTATAGCAGTTGTTCTACAGGACAGCTGACAATGATCACACTTATGCTACTTTACTTTTTTATTCTGTTTTTGCATTTTTATTTGACTGCTGTAATGTGTAGCACTTTGTGTTATACAAATAAAATAAACCAGCGGCCTGATGACAGTAGACTGAACTAAAACACTTGTTCATTGTCTATCAATCAATCAATCACTCAATCAGACTTTATTTGTATAGCACTTTTCATACATAGTGATGTAACACAAAGTGCTTTACATAGTAAAAAACTAAACAAAAAATAAAAATAGCAACAGGAATTGAGGAAACGTTATCATAATTCTCATCATTATGGAGTGAGAAAACACCAGAGGTAAGATAGAAATGTAAACATTCAGAATACACAAATAAAATAAGACAATAAAAGATCAACGAAATATAATAAAATTTTTTTTAAAAGTATTACATTTTTCTTGTCCAGCTATGATGTTTTGACTCCCGCTTTTCTCCAAATTCTATTACCAACTCTAGTATCCTATATTCTTTGTCATCTATGTTTACATAACAAAACGCTGTTCCCCTACACTAATAAGATAGTTGACATGTACCAGTAAGGTTAGCTTAGTCATGATTTCGGGCTAAATAGTCAGTATACACCAGCAGCAGATTTAGTTAATAAACCATTGATTCTTAATTGTATTGGCGACATGATAACAACGGTCTCTTCTACATCCAGCACGACAGTGACGACTTCTCAGCTCCCACCAATCGTACTAAAGTATAGTTCAGAGGACTGTTTGTACCCCTCCGCTCCCCTAAAGGCTGCAGAGCATGAAGGCCAGAACAACTAGGCTCAAACACAGCTTCTACCCTGAGGCTGTCAGACTGATGAACTAATACAACACGCTGCCCTGTTTTAATGTTCTGGTTTTAATCTACTTTTTTATATTTTTTAGCCTGAGTCTGTCATTTACTTATTACAGCTTATTTTTAGACTTACTTATATGTAAATGATAATAAACCTTGAGACTTGAAACTTGAACTTGAACACAATATTATCTTACTGTTATATGTTCACTCAGGGTTCTGTAATTGGTGTGATTTCACTTTCATGAGGCACATTACCTGAGTGTAGGCTGACAGGCAGCCTGAGTGAGTGGGTAATTACCTGCTTTAAGTCATCTCTGTAAACACAAACACATTTCTACACAAACAGAAGTAACACTCAGCCCAATGCAGAGGCCAGGAAGTAGAATGTACAATACAAGTTCATCTGAGGTACAGAATGTAATATTACTGGAAATACTACAAGATATATCATTTTGTACAGAGATGAGCTAATTCATAAAAGAATATGCTGTATGCAACATTATGTGTTTTTCTGTAATGAAAAACTGACTGGCTGAGACAGATTTAGAAGAATTAAACAAATTATAGTAAACAAATTGAAAATGAATACAAACAAATTGAAACCAAAGAAAGTACCTCAAAGGTAAAACTAAAAATTAAATATATGAGAGTGCTACAGTTTCATTATGACAGTATTCTCACTCTTCACTGATCAGGATTTCCTGTTTGTGGTCACTTTTTCTGTTTTGCTGCAAAATGTTTCAGTTTTGATCAAGGAAAGAAAAATGAGAGTATTGTAGTCAAATGTAGCACATCTATATAGTTATTGTACATTTTTGGTTACAGTTTATTTTTATTCACTTTCAATTCATTTAGATTTTTCTCATTCTTGGGAGATTGTGTTGAGTTAATATGACACAAATCTAATCCTGTACCCTGTATCTGTCTGGAGAGTTTTATCAATGAACAACCCTTAGGTTTTCTCACTGATACACTGTTAAGTAAAAGCCTGTGTAATTACATTTTTTAAAGTAGATTTTATGTGTGTATCTTTTGTAGCATGACCAGTGAAGTGATGTAACTTCTTAACTTTAGAGTTTACAATAAAGCAGCACCAGCATTTTCAAGTTAAAAGCAATCTGACAAGAGCTTTTATTACCATGATTATTATGAATGTATATATCTTATTCCCCAAGCTTATGCAAATCACTTTGTTACATTCAAGCCTTGAAATTGTCCTTTTGAAGAAGACATATGACAGAAAGTGTCTCCTTTTTCATGCGTGTCCAAACCAGAAACATTTGGTTCTGTTTGAAACTTTAACAGCTATGTCTGCATGGCTGGTTCTGCTAATCACAACAAAACAATAAATCAATCAAAACTGCCAATATGGTAAACATTTCAAAATCAAGCCTAGCCGTCCTCCTGATAAGCCAAGGTGACACGCAACTAATCACATCTCCAGATGATTCCATGGTGAGACAGAGGCAAGAAGCTTCACTAACTATAATCAGCTGCAGCAACATGACTAGTTCAACTAAGTGGATAAAACCAGGAGGTGATCAGCTGATAACCCCTGCTGTTTACATTACTATGTGTCAAGGCTCAGTCGCTCCAAATACAATATCTAACACCAAAAGCTGTAATATAATAAAGCATCAAGATAAAAGGAGAGAAACAGATGAATAGAGGAGGAGGCATTTTCATATGCAATTCGTTTTCTATCAATTCAGATTCCTCACATGGTTTTTTCCATTTTTTAAGATTTAAGATTTACCCACATGGCTTCATGTGGGAACATTCCAACTGCCTAAATCTTGGCCAAGAGCCTCTTATTCGCTATTATTTGGTTCCTGGTGCAACGCATCATGAGTTCACAGAAATGAGGAGACTTACAGTCAGTTTGTTGTGTTATTTATTTATTTCATTTGCCATTTTACTTTGTGCCCTCATACATATTTGGAATGAATCAGGTTTATTCAGTAGTGAAAAGGGTGTTTGTGCTGATCAGAAGGGCAGAGTGGGAAGCAGCTGATGGGGCAGCAGGTTTATAAGTGAAGGTTAATCGTTGTTAACCCCGGGCCAGGACTTATTTATTTCATTTTATTTTCTTTTTCTAGAAAAATGTGTTGAAAAAAAAGGAGAAGTGATCTTTTCTCTACCTCTGCTGCTGAGCTGCTGAGAGTCTGATTGTGGTGGTGATATTAGAGTTGCTTAGCGGCATTGAAATTGCTTCTACATTGAATCCCCTGTAGCCATGTTGAAATACTGCATGTACTGTATGTGCAAGATATAATAGAACAGATAAAAATCTTAGAGCTTATCTTTTAGCTTTTCCTTAAGTCATGTTCTGCAGTATTTTACAATAATAAAAGGAGGTTTTGCTGTTCTCTACTGCGGGATAATATATTAAGTTATTGCATTTTACAAATTTCGTAAAAAAAAAAAAAAAAAAGGTTGTAAATTGCAGTAACGCCATTTATCACATAACATATTTACAGCTATACACATGTTGAATCACACACATTGTATATGGTTGTGCTCATGTATGATGAAGCTCATTTACATAGAAAGATACTCCAGAATCAACCATCCTTTTAAAGGCCTTGTTAGCATAATGAGTTGAGCTCTTCAAGTGCATCAAGATGAGAAAACAGCCTCTCTAATTACTGAGAAATCACTCAAGAATGATTTGTGAAGGTGGGAACCACAGGAGGAGGACCATGACATAACCCATAAAGCAAACAACCAGAGACTTGAACAAAACACAAATGTTATTTGTATTAATAGGTTTAACAGGGAAGAGCGATGTCATAAAGTACCTCCTTAAGCCTTTTCTGATCGTTTTGGCTTTTTGTTGCTTTGCACATTGTTGTTTTGTGAAGTTGTCTGCAGCAAGAGTACATAAGTGACTCCAGGCGATACAACACTGTTGACTCAAGTAAAGTCTTCATGAGTTCATTTGATTTGGTTAGCTTCCTTTTCTATGACTGCCTGGTCTTCACATTTGCTTTCAAAAACAGTTAGTGTGTGACTTACACAAACAAACTCTCCCTCCACAGTTTGGAATATTACAAGCTCTGAAAACTGTTTTCTGATGTTTATGGAAGCAGTACTTTATTAGTGAGCCAACATTTACACCTGCACTAAAAAAAAAGTACTTAATTTTGTTATAGTATGAAATAGTGACCCAAATACTCCAAATTCCTGCCTTGTCACAGTAGATGCTGACGTTCAGTAAAGTCAAACATTTTACAGCTGACTTTCAAAACACCCTAACCCTCACCTCATTACTGGAAAATACCCACACATTTTGAATACACATTACAATTTGAAAACTTTATTTTCAAATTTATTTACATTGCCTTGTAAAGTTGATATGGTTAATGCGTTAGCTTTACAACACCTTATAAAATGAATATGGGTAACTGTTAGGGTTACAACAGCTCCTTATAAATTGATAATGTGATAGCTTTACAGCAGTAACTCTAAGATTGATTTGCCTAGAGTGTTGGTTTGGCTAATGTGCTATAAATTGATGAGACTATATTATATTATAAGTAGGGCTGTCATGTTATTTTACAACATTTCTTATAAAGTAATGAGTTAGCTTTCCAACATTTCCTTACACACCACAAGGAGTCACTTTAGTCAGTCAAATAAACCCAACTAGTAATATTTTAAGCTCTTAAATTAATATATGTTATCATTGTTATCATTGTTATATCATATTATATATTCATTCTGCTGTTTTAAGTGCCTCAATTGCAACCATGCTTTGTGTGTGTCACAGCCACTGTTCTAAAGCAGGCCAACAACATTAACTAGCTTCTGATTTTAGGACTGAGCTGACTGGGCTGTTGGTTTAAGTAGTGTTAACTGTGGTGTGACCAGCAGATGGCCACCGGTGCTGAAACAGTCTTTTTGTTTTCCACATGAGTGACTTTTTGGTTGCCCAGAGGCACAATAAAGATGTGGCAGTGTATAAATCTACTCTGTCTGTCAAACACATGAGGACCAATTGCTCTGTCAATGTTGCATTTGCAGCAGTGTGATGTCATGATTGTTACTGTCACTACTAGAGCATTTTATTAGGTGTAATAGTGGCCATTTGTTGTGGTAATAATAACAATGAGGTGCTATCATAATTGCAATTATCTTACCATTTATATTTAGAAATGTGGTCCAGAAGGGCATTTTAATCAAATAAGCCAGTGTAACATGTCTCTGCTGTCACATCTTGTATTCAAGTAGCATAAAGTTGATTGTACAATTTTACACTTAAGTTGTTTACACTTGTCTACACTTAAGAAAGAGGCAAAACCTCTCAGGGTTCACTGTGTCAGTCCACATTAGACCCAATGTGTTCATTGCTCATTGTATTGTGACTAAATTCTAACTAACCAAAGTTCATGCTTCAAGTCCCACTGGTTTATTCTGAACTTAGTTAACCTACTGTAGTTATTTGAGTTCATTGAGTGAGTGTGATAGGGTCCTGTGGTCCAGTTCAGCTTAGATTTTACATAGAGTACAGGGGTGTAATGATTGACCAAATATTTGGTTGATAACTAGATTTTTGAGGCACTGCTGGATGCTGTTTCTGACTGTTCCTCTGTCTCATCCTCTGAGGCCTGGGTCTACCAAAGACAAGTCAATAAAACAGCAATATTATTTTACTATTAGGAATTATTACAATTAAAATATCTGACAAATATACAAATCCAAGAAAGAAGACATTGATAAAACTACCATGGATGATTTAATCTTTGATCGTCTGTTTAGTTCTAGTTAAATACTGAAATAAAACTGACAGCAATTGTTGTCAACACGATGCATTATGGGTCTCATGGCCTTTAAATTGAAATGTCTTGATTTAATAGATTGTATTATATTAATTCAGTTTAGAAACTATTTAACAAATACAGTCAGGCTGTTGAATATCTTGCAATGAGTGACTTCATCCAGAAAGGGAAACATGTCTAATGTGGGTCAAGAGCAGTGCTCTCATGAAGAAACTGTGTTCAGTCACAGTCAGGGTGTCTGTTGTTGAACTCAAATGCAAGGGCAGATTTGACATTTTTCACAACTGCCGAGTCACTCTCCTTCATGGATTCCAGGAATATGTGTGTCCATTGGAACTGTTGGCAGCTGTTCAAACAGATTTGTAACCATGTTAAATGGTTTGAGAGTCTGATGTGTGCTATGACAGAGACATTAGAGCCAGCGTTTCAGACAACATCATAGCAAATGAACAAATAAGCATTATTTTGACAAACTAACCAAATATTGGGAATGTAATGTGAGTGCTTATATGAGACGGGATCAAGTCAGTAGATATCTCTGCAACACAATACATAGACATCTTTCACATAACATCAGAACTGTTACTTCTTTGCATTCTGTTGATGATTTTATTACATTTTTTAATATTTTAAACTAAAGGTTTAAAATCTTACATGATGCATCTTTAATTGAGATAATTAAGTGTTCAGTGCACTGGAAATATCTGGGTCTTTTTTAAAATGTATTTATTTTAATATTTTAGCCCCCTGTTTAGTGATGACTTGATGACATTAAAATATCTTCCAGTGGGTGATGACAGCCTGATGTTACTGGTCCTGCCTCAAGCTTTTCCCTGTCATGTTTCATTCATAGCAGTTCAGTAGACTCAGAACAAGAGAAGCTGCTGTACCTCAAGGTGTGTTTGACTTTTGAAAAGGAATTCATCTGGAGGAATTTAACTTTCTGTTGTTTTTTTGTTTTCTTTATACATTAAATCCACATTTTCACCTTTTTACCACAGTTTGTAGATAGCCTCGTGTCATAATGACTGTGATTTTAATGTTGGGGATCTAGTTCACACATCAGAACTGAATCAGAATTCAGGAGTTTTAATAGAGAAGAGATCCAGAGAGGTTTTCCTTCAAACTTTGCTGAATTCAATTATTAAAGTCTCTTTCAGTTACACTCTGAAGGTGGGCAGACCTATTCTGGAATGTCTCTTGCCTGAAAAGATGCATAGTGATAGTCAGGATCAGCATTTCAACTTAATTTCAAATGTTTTGCATCCTGATGAAATCCTGATGTGATTAAATACACTTCCATTTACCCTTATTTTTTACACAGCAGGTGTGTCCCCTATATCAGTGGTTCTTAACCATAGGGCCGGGGCCCAAACGTGGGCCGCAAGCGCCACCTAGAGGGCCGCAGAGAACTTTAAGTTTTGCACCTGAGGGCCATGAGGGCCAAGGGACTGCATAGGTTATCAACTTAAGACACCAGAGATGTTATCAGGTGGAGAGTTCTGGTCCTCTGAAATGAAGCCAACGCGGAAGTAACTTAGAACTGCATTCTATCAAAAGGCCACCAGGGGGTGACCCAGCATGCACCTGAAATTTTCAAGATGCCGCTGCCTAGATTCGAAACTATTGGCTTCCGAGCAGCAGTCCACAAACCAATGGGTGACATCACGGATGTTACGTCCATTTCTTTTATACAGTCTATGGATGTTATCAAAAGAACACAGAAGAAGACATTCAGCTAGCCACTCACCTGTAGCAAAAGTGATGGAGACATTTTTAAAACATGAAAAATAAGACAAAAGTGGTGCTGACCCCCCCCCCCCCCCCCCCCCCAACCTTGTAAACGGAGGTAGGGAGTTTATTTATTTATCCTCTTAAGCCCAAGAGCCCCTGCCGACGCCCCCTATAAATGAAAAACATCTCAGGGCAATTAATCAAACACGAATATAGTCAGAAGAAGCTCAGCTATTGAGCCAGCACAACAACAAAACACAAGTCAAACACAGAGCAACTGATTGCGCCATTTGCAAAAACGCTACTCCGTCTAAGCACTGCACATGCCGGCAGTCACTGCAGTCTTCGTATCTTTAATTTTACGCAAATTACACATCAAATAAAAGCTGAGATTTCACTGATTCCAGCAGTATAACTCCCATTACCGTGAAAACTTGCGGAATAAACCGTCAAAGAAAAATCCAAACAAACTTCCCATTGTAAATTTACAACTACAAATTATGTCTTACCCTCACTGTTTTTATGGTTAAAAGTTGTCTGGTCACAATATTCCCAGTAACAGCTACTCCAATGTCTCTGGACCATTTTGAGTTGATTCAAGCCAGTTTCCATGTATTTACATGGCATGGGGGATGAATTGTAGATAGCCTGCCTCATCCTCCTCAATGCCAACACACGGTTGAAAAGATTTTATGAATAAGCCTGACTTAAGCCTTTAAATGTTTTCTTGCTATATTTGTTCCATGAATTATCAGTAAATTAAGTTAATAAAGTAAGTAAGTTAATAAAAGTTAAATAAAAATCTTTGTCGTGATCACATTTTATCATATCATTTTATTATTTATTAAATGTTTAAATGGTTTTAGCTTGATAAACTGTAAGTGGATTTGGTTTATTATTGAATACAAGAGTGAGATCAATTACACCTATACAGTGTTAATATTTCTTTCAAAAATGTCTTTATTGATTTTAACACTGGAGTGGTCTCGTAATACATTCAGATGCGTAGTTGAGGTACAGCAACAGTAACAGAGTATTGAAGGAAGGTTCCAGCTTAATTCCCACACACCAGAGCACCCTAAATTCACCCACCCAAAACAGAAAAAGAACCCACAGACAGACAACACATCCACACCCAGGTACACCAAGGGACACGCAAACAATGACAGCAAACAAGAGTAAGTAAGCAGGTTAACAATTGATGTAGGGTAAACACGTAAGTAAGTGCTCAAAAAAGGGAGAGGGGAGAATAAAATAAAAAATAAAAAAATAAAAAAACAAATAAATAAAAATGTAAATAAAAGAAAAATAAAGAAAAATAAAAGAAGAACATTTTTAAAAAGGGAGTGGGAGGGGTACAATGCTCAATTAGACATTTTCCCAAGGTAGAGGGGTAGAGGGATTTCACAAAGTGTCTAATTTGGAAGAAGTGGAACAGGTGTGCATTTGGAAGTTTAAACTTGGCTGACAGGTCTGCAAAGGAGGGAAAAATATCCTTAATAAAGAAACCCTTGATAGAGCAGAGGCCTGTTTCAGACCAAGATCTAAAGGCCGTATCAGAGCAAGAGGGAGAAAATAAGTGATTGTGATAGACTGGGGAGAATGTAGGCCAAAGGTCCTCCTGAATTGGGTCCAAATCGTCAATGTGTTCGTAACAACAGGGTTAGAGCTGATTCGCCTAGCGGTGATGGGCAATTGAGAGCATACTACTGACCAAAGTGAATAGCGTGAGGAGGAAGTCTCCAGCCAGGCCCACTGTGGGTATTCATCTTGTGTGCTTAGGGAGGACCAGTAGGGGAGTTTACTGATGTTGCAAGCCCAGTAATAACAGTGAAAATTAGGGAGCCCCACCCCACCCTTAGATTTTGGAAGACAAAGCGCTGATGGATTGATTCGTGCTCCTTTGTTGCCCCACAGGAAGGGGAAGCGTATCATAATTGGGATGTGTTGAAACAAATAGAGGAATTGTGGGAGTATTATCATGTTTATCAGGTTAGCGCACCCCATTAGGGAGAGGGGGAGGGTGGACCATCTAGCGAGATCAGATTTGCACTGCTCATACAGCGGACTGAAATTTTTAGAAAATAATTCAGAGAATGAGTTTGTCACACGTATGCCAAGATAATTAAGGCCATTCGTAGCTTTTCTAAAGGGAAAGGAACCCTGAGAGAGCGTATCAGTGGTGGAGTCGATGGGAATATAATCACTCTTGTTATAGTTTTTATTATATTATATTTTATAACCAGAGTATTTTCCAAATTCCTCTAGTATATCAAGAATCACTGGCATGCTGTGAACTGGGTTGGAGACGTACAACAGAAGATCATCAGCATAAAAGGAGGTTTTATGTATTGCGCCATAACGCACTATACCTTCAAACCTGTCTTCATTACGGAGCCATATGGCCAGGGGCTCAGGGGCTAGTGCAAATAGTAAGGGTGATAGGGGGCAGCCCTGCCGAGTGCCCCTATGCAGAGGAAATGGGTCAGATTTCAGCCATTGGTATTGATGGAAGCCATAGGGTATTTATATAGGAGCTTAATCCAATCTATAAAACTAGAGCTAAATCCAAATTTACTAAGTACAAAAAACAAGTATCTCCATTCGACACGATCAAACGCTTTTTGCGCGTGTGATTGAGGTGATTGAGGCTTCCGAGAGAGTAGGTGGAAGGTGACCTTTGGTATAGGCATCATTACCCTGGAGAGGATTGGGGCAAGTTTAGCTGAGTATACTTTATAAAATTCTACAGTATAGCCATCAGGCCCTGGTGATTTGTTGTTCTGTAGAGATTTTATCGTTTCTTGGACTTCGCTAGGTGTTATTGGCGTGCCCAAGCTGGAGGAGCGTGTTCCATCAACCTGTGGGTATATTAACAAATCAAGGGGATTGGGGCCTTCCCAGGTGAGCGAATCAGTCTCAGATTTGTATAGGTTAGAGTAGTAGTCAAGGAAACTGTTACTAATTTCGGTGGGGTCAGTCGTCATGGTACTCGAGGGTTTTGTGATTTTAGGTATGAGCCTAGAGGCTGCGGCTGCCCGTGCTTGATAAGAAAGCAGTTTACCCGCTTTGTCTCCCTGTTTGAAGAATGTTTGTTTGGTATGTAGTAGTTGCTTCTCAATTTTGCCTGTTAGCAATAATCTGTATTGTGATTTAAGCTGTAATATTTTCTTATATAACACAGCGGAAGGCCTGAGTGAATATTGAGTGTCCAGATTTAAGATCTCGTCTTCTATTAATTTTAATTTGAGACGTTCTATCTTCTTGCAGTTACAGACAAAGGAGATGATTTGGCCGCGCAGGTAAGCTTTAAATGCTTCCCAGAGGATCTCACTGCGAATGTCCGGTGTATCGTTAATTTCGAAGTAGAGCTGGATTTGCGTAGAGAGAAAATCTTTAAATTTTAGTTCTGATAGTAGATGTGAATTAAATCTCCAACATTTTGATGGTGGCTTTCCATGGGGGAAGTCTATGTTTAAGGAAGTAGTTGCATGGTCAGAGATTACGATGCTATAATTGTGTGGTAGTCGGCGAGGTTGGGAATTTCTGCAAATAATTTAGAAAAAAATTTGTCATCATCCCAAGTCAGAGCATACACTGAAGCCAGGATCAGGGGAGCGTTTTGTAAATTGCCAATTGCAATAACATAGGATCTGAGATAACAGTGGAAGCTTCAAACGCTTTGTCTCTGTGTATAATGATAGCAGCCTCCCTGGCCCTCTCCGAGAACCTTGAGTGAAAGACATGGCCCATCCAAGGTTTCTTAATGCGCGAGGACTCTGAGGTACAAAGATGTGTTTCCTGTAGGAAGAACAGGTCTCCTCTGAGCTCCTGTAGGTGCGAAATTACCTTATGTGCTTTAGTGGTATTGTTCATCCCATTCACATTCCAGGAAATGAATCTGATGTTCCTACCACTCATTGGCAACACCCCGGGTTGTTAGAGCCTGTTGAGCACATGGGTGGGGGAGGGGGGAACAACAATAAAAAAAAGACAGAGGAGAGGAGAAGAAAAATAAAAAAGCAGGGGGGGGGGGGCACAGACATACATACCATTCTCACACACACATAACTGCAAGACAGAACATTAACATCAGTCCACGTAGGAATAACAAACTTCTGTATCATTCTAGATACAAACCTCTTAATCATATTACATCCCTGTTCCCATGTTCCCAATGTAAAAAAAAAAAAAATGTATCTCAACTTCCATTAGAAGCAATTAGTGCAACAGTCAAATAAAGTGAGAAGCACCTTGTTGGTGTATTAAGGCATCAACTCACCTGGCCATGGTGTAAACATAAACAATCTCCAAGTTGCCAGTGTAAGGAGCAGAAATTAAGACTTACCAATAGTATTGAGCCTCTGAATTCTTAAACATTAAAACAATCCTTGTAACAAGTAGGATAAAACTGAGGCTAGATAAATATCAAACAATTAATTACAGCAGTTGGGATCATATCCCATTCACAGTATAATCAAAAGGCACTCATTGACACAGTGTATGCCTCAAAAATGGTGAAAAACCACAAAATATAGTGACCCACCAAGAAGAAAATGTGGCATAGAACAAACAAAGTGCAAAAGTTTATAACTTGAACTGTCCCCCAGTTAGGAGTGATTAGCAAGACGCTAACCCTCCAATACAAACACTGGGCTGAGCGACTAATGTGATGCTAGCCACTATGCCGGTCCTGTTGGTCTGTCATTAGCATCACTGCTAGCAGGCCTCTGTTGTTAGCTTTCGAGTCGACCATAGAGCTGAATTAACAGTCAGCGTTTTACTGGCATGTCTCCTAAATCCACAGTGCCATCAATAAAGAAGTAGCAGCGTTGTAAATAGTACATTGCGAGGGCTAGTCGACGTGATCGTGGGCCCGTATGTCCATGCTAGGTCTTGTTAGCAGCAAGGTACCTTTTAGCCTCTTCAACCGATGGGAGCGGTAATTTAACCCTGCTGTCCGTCGTGATGTACAGCCTTGCTGGGTAACGAAGAGTAGGCCTCAGTCCACGCTTGTAAAGCAGCGACATGACTTCCTTGTAAGCCGCTCACTGCTCTGCAACCTCCGGTATGAAGTCCTCAAGGATGGCCACCAGCTTGCCCTCGTACCGTAGCTCAGACCACCTTTTGCGAGCTTCGCAGAGAAATTTTTCCTTGGTCTGGTAGTTGTGGAACCGGATGATGACCGGCCTTGGCCTCTCGCCATGTTGGGGTTTAGGGGCTAGTGATCAGTGAGCCCGATTCAGTACAGGAGGAGATGGCAGGGTGTGTTCACCCAGGAGTCGGGTTAGTAAAGTGGCAAAGAAGTTGTTTGGACAAGGACCTTCTATTGACTCCGGGAGCCCCACAATGCGTAGGTTATTGCGGCGGCTTCGTGCTTCTAGGTCCACAGCTTTAGCCTGTAGCTTTTCGATGCTAGTGGTTAGCTTTGCACATGTAGCTTCGAGGCTAAGCAGGGATTCGCCTGTAGAGTCCGCATGTCCAAAGATGATATCTTTTTATTGTGATCGCTCGCCGTGGCTTGCACTTGGTCCATTTTAGCTTCAAGGGACGAGAAGGTAGTCTTAAACTCCGTAACTAGGTCTAACTTGTACTTCTCAAGTAGCGCAGTTATGGCGGCCATGGTGACATCCGTAGTAGCAGGGTTTTCAGCCGATGCCAAGTCCTTTTTATTCTGTTTTATTTGCTTGCTTGCCATTCTATTTACACCCCACTGCATCTAAAGTCACCTGTTAACACCCACAAGGATATTCTTGGAAGATAGTCGGGTTAAGTAGTTTGTTTAAAAAGTAGCGGGAAAATGGGATGGACGCGTCTAATCCTCATACGCCATGACCTGAAGTCCCACAGTGTTAATATTTAATGGGCCCCGGGCTACTCTGCACTGAAAAAATTGGGCCACAAGGTCAAAAAGGTTAAAATCCCCTGCCCTATATCACAAATGATTGCAATCCATCCTGTTTTTCCTAGGCTACATGCAATTAGGTTACTCACGACCAGAGTTTGGTGGTAATGCACCTGTAGCTGTTTAGAAACTGCCAAAACAACTGGAAGAAGCATAACTTTAACAATGTATAAGTTAGCAAGCTGGCTAAAAACTGTCAGCTACAAGTGACCCACACGGCTCTGTCATCCACACAGATTGTTCACATGATCAGGCATTAGATAAACATTACAGCAGCATGATACATTAAAATCAGTTGCTTTCCGTCCTGGTGCTCTACTAAGACATCAGAACACAGAACACAACAGATCGTTTCAGCATCTCTTCTTATAACAGGCCAGTAATTATATAGTAAAGTTCCTCTATACTAATTGGAGCAGAGAAGCATTTACACCTTTTTAGCAAATCCGTAGAAGGCATCTTAATTATCTTTATTACTTCTTGGTTGCATTTACGCTTGGCTTCTTTTTATTTTAAATGGTTTTTAGGCTGTACATGCCTACAGGTCTTTTTAGCCAAAGTTACTACAGATCCTCTCCCAAAATACTGTGATTTGAATAGCAATCTGTATATTTTACCTTGTTAAAATTCTTATAATGACATCTTGAATCATGGATGCCAGGTTTCCACATCACACTTGTGTATGTTGTATACTGGACCACAGCTGGCTCCAAACTATTACTACTACTATTATACTACTACTAATAGAAATAATGATATTTCATTCATTGTGAAACTATGTGCTATAATATTAATAACATAGAACACACAAAGTAAAGAAAGTAATAATAATAGTTAGGATGAAAAAGCCTTCTTGGATAGGAAGGCTTTAAGGCCTTTAACAAAAAAACAAAAAAGAAGAGTCTAGTGTCTGTGCTGCCTTTTGATGGTTGGTGTGGTACAGCAGAGCAGAAGGCCTGATCCATCCTAAATGTGGAGCTTAGTACTGGAGGCCCAGAGGAGCAAGTTGCTGGCACATGGAGCCTGTGCATAGAAAACAGAATTGGTGTTATGTGTTTGTTCTTTGTGCAGTCTCATCAGGATCCTGGCAGCGCTGTTCTTCATTTTACTTGAGATACTGGATGCTTCTGGATGCTTCTGCCATTCAATTTATAAAAACAATAAAATGGGAAAACATCCAAGGGGGTGAATACTTTTTTGGGGGGACTGTATAATGACTTACTATTTGATAAAAATAACTTTATTTGTATAACACATTTCATACAATAAATGCAGCTCAATGTGCTTTACAACAAAATACACTGCATACACCAAGTGCTTCACATAACAGGAACATAAAATAATGTTAAAAACGAACAGAAAAGAAAGAGGAAAGAAATAAAAACATGAATGTAATATAAGATGGACTATAATAATAATAATAATAATAATAAGATATAACAATAATTTTAGAATAGTAAAAATAGTACATGTATAGTAGATTACAAAACAATATATAAAATCAAGTAAAATACAACTACTAAAAGAAGTGCAGTAGTGACTGATAGAAAAGCTAATCATTTTAATAATTGATTGCCCTATGTCCTCCCCACTCCGCCCATGGCCCCGCCTCATGCCCAAATAAGTAGAATCCGTGTTTTTATTTTTCCCAGCATGCGCCTGAAATTTTCAAGATGGCGCTGCATAGATTCGAAACTATTGGCTTCCTACCAGCAGTCCACAAACCAATGGGTGACGACACGGATGTTACGTCCATTTCTTTTATACAGTCTATGGTTTATGCTAATCATTGCCGCGTTACATAACGCAGCAGTGATTTTCAGACCCATCCACTAAATCCTGAACACAGAAATCTTGACACAGTTTGTGAAGCTTAGCTCCACACTTCAAATCTAAATGGTTGAAATGCTTTTTACATCTTTTTTAGAAATACATTTATGATTATGTGTTTACAAGAAAATGTCTGAATTCACTCGCTCAGAAGCGACCACTTTCTCCAACACCATGGAAAGGAAATGAAGGTTGGAGATAGGTGTTCAGCTGGCAACAACTTCTGGGTCCAGGGTAGGCTTTTTTTGAGGAGGGGGTAGATAACTGCCACCTTGAGGGCAGATGGAATATTACGGTTTGAAGGGAGGTTGACCGTTTCAGTGATCACGGGTCTGAGAACAGGAATGTATTACTTGAGCAGAGCTGTGGGAATGGGGTACGCAGCACAAGTATAGGGTTTTATCTTCCTGAGGATTCCCTCAATAACTCAACAATTTACTCAATAAATGAATACTTGTCTGATAGGCAGAATTGGTGATGTGGATGTAGAAACAGTGTTCAGCATGAAAATAGCATTAAACAGGTTTTAATTACTTTGGTTGACTTGAAGCATTAACCATTGTTTTCAGACACATTATTTGCAAATGAGTCTGACACTAGTAATAAATCATAAACTTTAGTTATAAAACCTTTCAATGCGAGGGTACTTTATATCATTAAAACACAGATAACTAACAGGTGGTTAAAATAACTGAATGGTGTGTGTATGAAAACCTTGGTATGAACACACCATCTACCTTACTGACAAAACAAGAATTGGTAGATGCTAACCAGAGCACCTCAAGCAGCTTTAAAAACTAAAGCTAGATGAAGATGTGGAAGATGTAGACACCATCTAAATAAATTAGCAAATTGACAGGCAGCTAGTGAGGAGCATCAAGGATTGAAGCAGAAAACAGCTGCTCTGCTAAAACCAGAACAAGATGTAACAGAGATGAAGCCTGGAGAAGATAAAAGCAGCAATGACCCTCTCCAGGCCTGTGAAGTCAAACACCAGAAAAATCTTAGTAATGTTCTTTCGTTGAATAAAACATGATTACACATTAGCATTTCAGTTAGTTGAGCATCTAATGAGATGTTTGAATGAGGAAAATTACATAAAAAAATATCTGCTTCTAGCATCACGTTTCACACAGCCAAATGATAACATGCTATGGATAAAATAATGAAGAGTGCTAGGTTAGGAGTAGTTTTTACTGTCTCTGACTAGGAACATGGTGCTTTGCACTGTTGAAAATTGTAATAAATTACTGATTACATATTACTCATTGTAATCTATTACTAGACATTTGTGGTTTAACAAGCAGGCAAAAAACATTGTGGAAGGACAGTTTACTGGCATTTTAATTGTAGTTTTAAAAAAGTCAGTGAGAGCAGGCTCTCTGCTTCACCATTAGCTCTGGAGAAAGACACTGCTGTCCAACACGCTGTGTACCTTACCTTACTGTAAAATGTATAAAAAACCTGCTTGGAACGCCAATTCTTTGCTCTGAAACACAGTTGGTGTGTCCACTGAAGGCACTAAAAGCACAGCCAAGCATCCACAATGTAAATTTAAATTTGCTGTCTCACAAATGTAAATGCTATTTCAATAACCTCTAACCCCATTGTTTCGTCCTCTCCTACAGGTATCATGTCTGCAACAGGGAATGGCTATGTCATTTATATGACCATCAAACGCAAGACCAAGTTGAAGCCGCCAGAGCTCATGACTGTTAATCTAGCCATCTTCGACTTTGGCATATCAGGTATGGTAGAACTTTAAGTGATGGCAGATTGCTTGGTGTAAGCACCACTAAAGTATTTATTGACACTTGCTGTCACTCTAAATAGCAACTAGTAACAGCACTACTAAATTTATTGTATCTAGACTTCATGAGTAGAATCTAGCCTGGTATCAGTGTGTTTATTTTGTCCTTCAGCAAGAGTAGGTAGGGGGACACACCAAGTGTACAATACAGTGAAGTCTAAAACACACATGCACACAATTGTTACATAACAGGAGTCATTACATGGCACCCACTCCCAATTAAAAAACAAGCATGGTGGCACCACAAATACAGGTACATTTTCACATGCAGTGGCCTGGGACACACAGAGGTTGATTTTTTTTTTATTTGATTTGACTGGTACTGTAGATCCACTTTTTAATCCCAAAAGTTTAATGAATAAATGGTCGATTGTGACTACGGTAAGTAGGGTACGGTGCATGAAACTTGATGATGAGACAATCTGATGTTAGCTTGCTCTCCGTCCTGGTGCTGTTTTTGTGAAGTTTTGTGCACTTAACACTACGATTGTGAATCTCCAGGCACCTTATGATTTGATTCTGATTCTGCATCAACATTTTGGATTTCTATACATGATTTATTTTTGCACAGTTCTTAATCCACAACACAATACTGGCAGATAAGACACAAAAACAATCTGAAACCTTTTCATTTTAAAAAGCAAGTTGCATTTTAATGAATTCATTTGAAAGCATCTTACAGTCTCCTGCCTGTATGAGAATAACAAACCGAGGGGGAGGCAGAGTGCTGTGCTGTGATGGCATTAATGTCATGTCTGTAGCAGTGGAGAGCAGCCTATCTACTGCACTGTTAGCTGTCTGAGTAAAGACAACAGGCGCAGGGTTGTTGAAGTGATATAGTTCTTTTCTTCACCTCAGAGTTTGTTAACATTACGTTGTTTAATGCTGCAGTGTGTGTTGGCCAGCTGCTCTTCTTTGTTACTGCTGTTCTTCACTGCTCCACTCCACTAACGTTCTCTGAGTGATAAAATGTCCAGGTGCTGCACGGCCCTCAATGTTGAATTCCACCTTTTTCTTTCTGTCAATATCACGTCATTAGTAGTGACTACACCTGAGGAGGCGATACACAGGTAGTCCTGAAAACAGGACAGAATCAGTCTCTTTGTGTCCCAGGCCTTTAAATACCATCTTGTGGACACAACGGTGGCTTTGACACACATGATTACTGAGTTACAGTATATGTGTACCCCTTGTGAAAATGTTGAATTTGTGGTGCCATCATGCTAGTTTTGTAACTGTTAACTATTAACTATACATTTCGTAATATCAGTAAAAAGTTTAAATAATTTGGTTAATAAATGCTGTTATGTAACAATTTCATACATGTGTTTTAGACTTAGACTATACTATAATATACTTCAATAATTACAGGTGGATATAGCCTCAGAAGGGGTAAACCTTAGTGTCCAACCCAAAAAGATTTCACATTGCAGCTCAAAAGATGTGGAATCTTACCCCACAAAATAAACAGACTAAAAAGCAAGTGATTTGTGGTTTGTTACATTTATAATTTAAACTTAACCATAATTCATAATTGTATCACTACATTTTGAATTTGATTAAGATAATACATTAGTTAGGAGTTAAAATATTTGGTTTTATATAGTAGAATTTGTATAGCAATATATACTAGTTAGTAGTAGTAGTAGTAGTAGTAATAGTTTATATAGCTGTGATGGTCTAAATAAAACATTCTGTTTTATCATCTTTAATAATTTTTTTTCTTTTTTTTCTGAGTAATGATACAGTAAGAACAGGTTTTCTGTGAAATGATTACATAGGAAACATTTTATAACTGTGGAATTGAAGATACAATGTATATTATTACATTATTGTTAGTTTTTCCTCCTTGGATGTGGAAAGTCTTCCATAGCTATGCATCTGAGAGATATAAGTTTAGTTTCTACCTCAGCCTGGCCTTTATGAGCTGCTGCTGTGTTGGACGAACACACCTGCTAGGAGATCGTTTTCTAAAGTATACCCATTTCTTGACTTGTTGTTTATTTTAATTTATACAAAGAAGTAGAAGACATAAGTATAATAAATCCCTGGATTGTGGGTGAAGCTTGCCTGTCACACTCACATGTGTAAAACAATTATTCTTACAACTGCCATGAGTTACCCTGTAATGACATTTCCAGAAATGTACATGGTAAATATCAGGAAGTTACTTCCTTGTTCCTCATTGTGTTGTTTTCTTCCACTGCACCTACATTTAAGTATCAGTAGGAACCAATAAGTATTTTATATGTATGGACTCATACTCTTTGTGCTGTTTGCTTGTTGCATTGCTGAAGCTGGTCTAAGTTAGCATCTTCATTTTTGTTTCAGAGCTGGAATTGTCATAGTTAACTTTTGCATTACTATAAGAGAGGACACAGTATGTTAGGCTGGTAGATTTCTTTTTTCCCAAGAAGGGAAGAATTTTTAAGAATCACAGTTCACTGATTTTTTTTTAAATATGTAAATGTATTAATTTAAATATATTCTCTAAATCAATTTCCAAATACCTAATCAAACATTGAACATTCATAAGATGAAACATCTTTAAAAGTCTTTAAAACTATCCTGGAAACGACCAAACCTGAGAGCATAACCACTGGTGGAGGTAGAGGTGCTAAATATTTTTAATAAGAAATAATGCTAATGACCATTTTCATCATGTTTTACTAATTCTCTGAATATGAAACTGGTTAAAGTGTCAGTCTGTTGCTTAATTCCCCTCTCTCTGCTGAAGGAAGCTATCAGACAAATTAAATAATTTCCATTCCCAAAGCTGTATCCACTCTTGATACGATGATGCTCATTATCTGTTTGGCTGCTGTTTCATTAACTTTCCTTTTGCTTTGTTTTTATTTCACCACTCATCATCTAGTGTTGAATTTCAAAATATTGTTGTCACCATTAATTGCTCCAACCCATAATGCCTGCTAGCTGTTTATTGAATGTTTCCTTTTAATACGTTTTGCATAATGACATTTTTCTTTCATTCTTTGAGACTCATCTGTTAGCGCACATGTTTGGCCACAGAGGAATGCTTTGACATTTTGATTAATCACTCGGCACTGTCACATTATGCAACATAGCCTAACACATTTTCCCCTCAGCTACTTAATGTAAAGACAATTTGACACTTAAAGGTCACTTTGGTAGCCATGGGTAGTTCTATTAAGCCTATGAAAACAGCGGTGTAATGTTTCTGGACTTGACAGAAAGCCTGCATTACATACAGGAGACATATAGTTTGGGATGTCCCAGGCAGAGAGAGATGCAGTACGTCAAGTCAAATCAATCTGTACAGCAATACAACATCCTCTGTGCTTAGATCCTTGATTCTAATAAGGAAACGCTTCCTAAAAAATTTGAAGAAAACTCAGTCAGAGCAACAGAGGAGGGATCTGTTGTTGTTTGTGAAGTCATCTGTCATCTGTCATAAATTGTGACATGATGGCTCTTGTCTTTTCAACAGTGATTACTAAAACATGCAGGCTGTAGTTTATCTTATCTGTAGCACAGTTAATAATCACTTAGCTAAATAATGTTAATGATACATACATACATACATACATACATGTTAACATACTAACCTAATGTTGTCTTTCCTGCTGATTTCATTTGAGGATAATGATATAGTATGATGTAGTTTCTGATGTAATATTCCATATTACATTGTGTTTGTATGGATATAATTCAACAGGTTATGATATAAATGATGTTAGTGTATGGTGTTTTATTATCTTTTTCCATGTGCCCCTTTTTTAACATTGAACACCTGCCCCTCCAAAGGCCTCTGCATGGTCTGCATTAGATCATAAGAACATCACATAACTTAAACAGAAGAAAGTAGAGATAAGTAGTCAACTAGTGTAAGAAAACATGATGTCATCGGTTGGTTTTCTTCCTGTGTTCCCCAATATGTTGAGTCACCAGCCACCACTGGAGATAGTCATCCCTTCACTCCAGACAGCACTAATAGATTCTCAGAAAAGATGTTGGATAATGTTTGAGCAAGCATGTAAACCAGTGAACTACTTGTAGACAACTATATAACATTTCTTTCATAAGCTATAGCTCAGGGGGCTTTACATGCTATTATGAAATCATAACAAGTAACAATAAATTGCTAACATGTGATTTTTATAATGAAGTGTGACAACTCACACAGTTTCCATGGAACTTGATGATCTTTAACCTTATATCTCTGGTCTATAGGGATATAGTGCATGATGCTTACCCATGTATGCCCTGCACTGCTCTGTACCAAACACTGTCAAAAATCAACCCACTATGTTCCCAGAAGGTGAACAAAACCTGGTCATACTCACGAGTTTGCCTTGCAGCTACTTACGCTGTAGTCCTAGCTTACAATAAATGTTAATAAATAAGTCTGCTGTCCTCTCATGCCTTGTGATGGGAATTATGACATTGGCATATTTAGAATAACTGAAGAGTTTTATTCCAAAATGTCATCCACCAATTGAGTTCTGGAATAAAGTTCTTGGTACACTTATGACCTAAAGCATCCAGGTCAAGCAGGAGTCATGCCATTCTGTTTCAGAGGGGTGTAATGATTTCATCTAATGCCTCAGTTGGAGTAACTTTGAGGCATTGTCCAATCCTGCATTTTTACCTTGATTTGATTCCATTAAATGTTCTTATTATCCTTCTCCATCTATCACATTTTAAGGTGGATTTAGTTGGCATTCCAACCTTGATTACTGTTTTTTTTTTTTTTTGTTTGTTTGTTTTTTACAGCTTTTATTAATTATTATCTGGTGATGATCTATGCCTTTAAGCCCTCATCCTCACATTCAGTCTGCTTGCTGCCGCATGCTTTACTGCAGCTGCAAGACGTACTACACTCTTCAGTATTAGCTGTGCAGAAGTTTGATCTGTGTCTTAATATATATAGACACACTGGTGTTGCTTACATGTATGTGAACAGAACTCCACTGGCTTTCTATCTTAAAGAGCAGTGCACACAGAATCATTATCAAATAAGGAAAAAATGATCTGTCAACACTTGTGTTACAGAATGTATCACAGTTAATCAAGGCTGACATGTGAGAACAAAACAAATGTGCATTAAGCATATGCAAAATGTGCTGAACCACAAACAAGGTTGGATTAACTGTGTGTTGAAACCAATGTGACAAAACTAATGAGGGAAAGAGCACAGCAGTCATGTTTGGTAACAAGAGTATGTGAGTGTGTGCATATGTGGGGGAAGGGAAATAGAAATTAAAGTTATGAATTACAAAAAAAACCCTCAAAACTAGTCTATTCTGTTTTTCTTTATGACTTAGATAGCACAGACATAAAATACTTGTGCTTTTTACTTTAGAAGGACAGAAAGAGTCAGTATTTCATAATACAGTATATGTGATTCACTCTCACAACTCTCATCCAACTTATGTTTTCAACAAAAAAGCTTTCAAATACCTGCCCAGCACAAATTCTATCATGAAAGTATGAAGTACAACTTCAAATAAACGTTGATTATACTCAGTTTTATTCATCTATTGGATGTGTAAAAAAGCAACTAATGCTAATGTGTTTGCATTAACACCTTTATAAGTTCATAACATGTCAATGTTACTTTGTCACAAAATGGCCAAAACTTACATACAAAATCAATTAGAAAGCTGTTTTAATGAGCATGAACTCAGTTTTGAACTATGTAAAATGCAAAACCAAATCTCTTGACCAAATGGAATTATGTACAAAGCATACATACACAATATAAAAGGTTAGCTTTTAGCCTTTGGCTTATATGGACAAGCATTTCATTGCTAACCTTATTCAAATGTATTACCTAGTTGATTGTATTCTGCCTTTTCCTGCCCTCAATCTGACTATGAAACTGACATAAATCTTAAAAGGTGAAAATCATAACATTTTTTTTTTTTCATGCTCTCTCAAAATGATTTCTCATCTGCTCTTCTGCCTCTCATTTGTCTTTCTTCTCTCAGCATTGTCTGCATAAAATTAATCAGATTGATGTCCGTGAAGTGCTTCATCAAAAGCACATCCATTCAGCACTCTGTTGAATATTCTTGAGTACACATCCCTGCAGTCTCTTATTCTTGCTGTAACAACAATGAAAGAGGAGTGTGCAATTATTCAGAAAATAATACATCTGCATCTATCACAGTGAGGTTACTCATATCATAGAAGTATGTCTTTTCTTTACAAAGACAATTTCAATTTCATAACAATATTCTGTGTATCTTTATCAGTAACCATTGAGCTTATTTACATATTAATTACTTGCAGTACTTAATATTCAAAAGACAGATGTTTGTAGTGAGAAGATGTCAGATAAAGGCTGGTCCCTCACACAGACCTTTTGGAACAGCAGGTGTTAGATTCCTGCAGCCAAACTGTTTGAAGTCATTGAGAAAAATTCTGGTCATGTGTTTTTGTGACTCTATCTGTGCAGACCATCGGAGCTGATTTGTCAGTAGCACAGAGGATGACAAACCTGCTTGATTCAATTTGAATTGAAGGTATTTCATACAAATGTTTTAACCCAGCTGGGAATCTTTCAACTTGAATATGCTATACCAGTCCATTCACTATTGTGCAGGGAAAAATGTTTAACCACCACAATTTGGTCTAACAGCTGCACCATAAGAGTGGGCTTGTTTTCATTGAACTACAGTCACTGCTGTCACTGTACCCTCCTGGCAACAGCCAAAGGTCAACTAAGTCTTAATGTTTCAATAAGTCACACTTGTCATCTTGACCACAGTCCTCTTACAGAGTGCCTGAGGCCATTTCATCTGACTGTGTCTTTATTTTGTGATAAGTGGAAAGAAAGCAGTGTCAAATGGTAAATGAACTGTACTTATATAGTGCTTTTCTAGTCGTTATGACCACTCAAAGCACTTTTACACTACATGTCACATTCACCCATTCACACACATTCATACTAGGGATGGGCAATACCACACTTTTAGGATTCCATACGATACCGATACTTTTTCTTGCAATTTCATCAATATTGATATTGATACTGATAATTTCTTGTTGGCAATTTTTTCCAGTCAAAATATTGTCAAATAACTGTCAAATAATCCAAATTGCAATATGGCTGAATCTGAATCACAAGAACCTGCAGTTATATTTTTTTGAAGTTTGTGATAAACAGTATTATAATTAATCAAATATGAAAATCATGTTACAGATTAAAACCAATATCACAACATCAGAATTTTAATGTTTTTTTCCAATGGAAAAATAAAACTATCATGCAAAGATGAAAAATCCCCAAAAATTGTATCTCATATTTTCTTATCTTTTTTACTCTGAGCCAGAACTGTTCAATTTCAGTAAACGTATTTCTTTGGTGTGGAAATCAAGATGACTTAATTCCTCTCTGTAGAAGCTTTTGCCTCTTACTTATTCACATAATAAAATAAGGATTTCATACCTGGCTTAATCAAGTGTTCAGACTTCTGAAAATAAATGTATATTCACACATATACGTTTTGCATAATTACTTCGGCAAAATATCAGTAAACATTACTAAAACCAATGTCTGTTTTAAGTCATCAACAACTCGACTATACTAGATATAAATATCCTCTTCAGCTAAAGTATGTTGTGTTAAAATTAGATTGTGATCATAAATGTTAGGGAATTTTCCATCATTAATATGCACTGGGTCAAACTAGGCTTTGCGGTCATAAGCAAGGCCTCACCAAATCTTGAGTACAGACACTGTCTCCCCTTGAGATAGTGGTAAACAGTGAGTCTGCTCCTTTTGGGGAAAACAGGAGGCATCTGATAGTGTTGCTATAGTAGCCGAGGTCAGATATGTGTTTGACTGTTTTCCCTGAATGGAGTAGAGGCAACTGCAGTCAAGAGTTTTGATATAGTGTTGGATGTAGGACAAAGGTCCTGAGTGTTGTCTAAGCAATGTTTTGTCTATAGACCAGTACACTAAATTCTGTATATTGTAGATGTGTTGGATCTGTCCATATTTGGGCATGGCTCAACCCTGGACGTTATCTGTGTGGGTTATAGTCTATTCCCGGAGGAGAGAAGCCTCAGAATTGAAGGAAGCTTCAGGCCATGTAATGTGTACTGATCATTCGCTCATTTCTCCTTGATCAAGTAAATAAACCTTTTTCAATACAAGACATCCTGGACTCCTGTCTACTCCCTCCATTGTTATATGGGCTGCATAATTAAAATCTCTATCAATAAAGATTCAGGAACAGACACAACACAAGCGTTGTCTTTATCACTACACTGCCAAAGGTAACAGTGCTGTCTGGACCTGGATACACTTGGCTCTCCAGCAAGGTCTTTTGGTGGACAGTGGGTGGTGCAGGAGACTGAACTTGTCTTTCAGCAGCTTGTTTTTTCTCAAGCTCACTGTGGCTCTCGGGATGTGTGGTCTTCAGGTGTTTGGTTAAATTGGTTGTGTTGCTGCTGTGTGCACACCTGGCACCTTCCTGTAACTTTATCAACTGGTGAAAAATAACTTGCATTGGTGTTGGCTGTGCAGTGTGCACTGTCGGCTGAGTGGCTCATGTCTCAAATTTCCTTGTCACGTGACACGGGCCACTGGGGCCAGCTCAATATGCTGCCAGGTACGGGGGTGTCTCGACACATAGTAATTGAAGTAAGCTATCTAAAACAGTTGAAAGTGATGCATGCACCCCCAATTCTTATTTGTTAGTTAATATCGATATTTGTTTAAGGAAATCTATGCCAAATGAGTAGCGTGTGAGTATCGTTATATCGATACCACAGGATCGATTCGCCCATCCCTAATTCATACACTGATGACAGGAGCTACTACACAGAGTACCAACCTGCTCATCAGGAGGAAACTTATCATTCATACACCATTGGCGCATCAACGGGAGCAATTCAGGGTTCAGTATCTTGACCAATGACACATGGACATATGGACTGGAGGAGCCGGGAATCAAGCCGCCAATCTTCCAATTAGTGGACGACTGCTCTATCTCCTGATTCACAGCTGCCACAGCACTTAAATCTGCTTTCACTCTGGCTGTGATCAGCCTTAAAGGTATTGATGAAGCTCACCACACTGAACTTCCTAAGGGCGATTTCAAACCTGCATGGTTTAGTCCGGTTGAATAGGACTCTGGGTTTTTTCCCCCCGATTTGGTACAATTTCTTTGGACAGGTCTGACGCTGTGAACTCACCGAAGAGCGTTGAAAAATGGCCTGTGGCGAGTTGCTTTTCAATTTCTATGTAAACTCTACATGTATTCCTGCCTGAAACACATTTAAAAATAAGATAAACTTATTTGACTGTGACTGATCACATAGACTACTGCACAACAATGCGTTGTACAGTTTAGAGACACAGAATCAGAAGCTGTATGGACAGAGATCTGCTGTCTGCTGACTGAGTTTTGAACTGAGATATTATATCATGTGGGTCAATATTTGGATATTTTTTCTGCTTCAAGTTCAATACACACCTCACACACAAGTGATGAAACAGACTGTCCCGGTCTGTAATGCACACACAGACGGGCAGAGCAGCACCTTTTACTCCTCAAATAAAGCAGAGCAACAGAAAGAGGGACGTGTTTCTCTCCATGGTGAAAATAATCTCTTACCAAGGATATTATTTAGAAGAATTCCTTTTCCAAGTTTCGTTGAATGATCGTTGGCAACAAACTTTAGAGAGCATCACATATGTCAGCAATGTTGACGTCAATGCAGCTGGAACATGATACGACCTGGATTTGCCAGTTTGAGCTAAACGTAGCCAGGTGTTCTTTGCATAGAAGTTTGTTGATGAGCAAAATCAACAGTTGTTAGTGAAGTAGCCAGAATGAATTGAGATCCTACTAGGACTAACACTACATGCAATGTTCATTTTTGATATTTGGACAGATAGGAGCCTTTTCAGGACCTTTTTTCTTTGTTAAGTTCTGACTGATCATGCATCGAGTGATGCCTTTTGGCTTGTTTTTTGGTTTGTATTGTATCTTTTATTGCGTCAAAAGCAATTGAACCAATGTGAATAAACTAAAAGTTAACAACTGCGTTCATTGAATCAGACCAGAGCAAACCCTTGCCTGCAACAGCTGCTGCTGCTAGTCCAGCTGATGGTCTCTCTGATCCTTTAAAACCATCATCTTATTGTTGCAGGCCTGTAAAGCATCCAGAAGTTAAGGATGTTGTGTTCTGTGTTAGTATAAGATCTTTCTGGACATTCAGTACACTACTTTTTTTCACTTATGATGCTGTTGGGGGAAAAATCCTAAAAATGCACAGAACACAAGAATTAAGTCTAATCAGGTAATAATACAATACAGTAAGAGAAAAACGTTTTTAAATGTTTATGCATAATCATACATGATATTCTAAAATGTTAGTACAGCATATGAAAGTTATTATGAAAAAAGTATTTGCCCTAGACAGTAATTAATTACTAATTAATAATTACTTTCATATCAACACATGTCTTGCATGACAGATACGTTTCATTGGAGTGCCATGGATGTTAGTGTCTTAGCCATGAATCACCATCTTACCTTGTGACCCAGCTGGACTTATAAGAGCACAACATCACAGGATCACACGAGACCCCATCTTGGCAGGCTTCCACTTATGAGCTTGTGTCTGAAGCACCAGTGGTTTGGACCAATCAGCATCACAAATTCACCTGCCAAACAAAGTAAGACAGACATCCAATCACCTGTCAAGTCTTTTTTGAAAGTACTTGCCCTTTTCCAAATTGTTTCAATGGATGACTTGTCAGATAGTTCTGTGTAACAAACCATCTGGCACATCAGGTTGATGGAAAAATATTTATCCATGGGTTTAAAGGGTGAGGTGAGCAGAACTATACAATATTGATTGTGAAAGGTCACCTGGTAGGAGTTCTGTTCAAGTAAGATACAAGTTAATTAAAGACTTGAACTGAATGATATGTCTATCTCAGTGCCTGCAGGCTACAGTGATTGCTTTTCTGTCCATGATGCTCAATATTGCTTGATAGAAATGAAGACAAAGATAAAAATAAACCAATCCAAGCTGACTGGTTAGGCCATGCAGTTAAATTATTGATTTAGGGTTAAGCCTAATGGAAACCTCTGAGGACAGAAACAAAACACACATTTATAATCTATTTTTATTCTAAAGATGACTGGAGAAAATACATGTACTGTAAAAGAAGTTTAGATGTTCAACCAAAATTGCGTAATCGAAGTACATCAGTTTAATAGCAGTTACATATTTCTCACCTTGCATAATAATTCATGCCATACTCAGGGCTGTATCCTCACTCATCCTCACTCATCCTCCTGCAGTAGACCAGTTTTCATGATTATACTGTAGACAATGGAAACTACTCTCTTAAGGTGCTAAAACAAGTTAGGTTCTATGTTGCAGTGCTAATTTAAGAGCTAAACATTGAAAACAAGGTGTAAAAGTAACAGTGACAGTCAGCAATATTTATCCTTACCATAAGTAGGAATACTACCATCAATAGAGCATTATTGTATAGTACTTCTAAAAGATTGCTGTGTTTTTCCTTAAGCGCTCTCATCAGGACAATAACTCAGCTTGACAAATACTTTCGTTAATTGCATTTGAGAACCGATGACCTCATGTCACTGTGGATATTGATGACCCATAGTGGATCAATCTTGCTTTCACCAAGTAAAACATTTAACCCTTATGGGGTGTTCACACCAAGAGCGATGTCGCGATGTCACGCGTTGAGATTACATGTAAAGTCAATGCAAACACGCGATTTACTGCTTTGCGGCGCGATACACGCGTCACACGCGATGCGATGGACGCGATGCTGCGAAAATCGCGTCAACGCTCGAGTTGAAAATATTGAACTTTTGCAGCGACATCGCGTGACGCCATTCCGCAGCAGCCTATCAGCGTTGAGATTCTCCTGACGTCACTGACGTCGCCGTCCTGGATCACTCTTCTGCAAGATGGAGGACAAACTGATAGTTGCCGTGACAGCTCACCCCGTGCTTTACGACACGTCCTGTCTCCTTTACCGGGATCGGTAAAAAAAGGAGCAGGCGTGGAGTAAAGTAAGCCAGGTGGCTGGATTACCTGGTAAGTTCTGTAAATATGTATTTGTTGCGTGTTTGCAGCTATTGGTTAGCATTAGCATAGCCCCAGTTAGCGTAGCTGGCTTTCCCGGCATAAAGTTACTGGTTTACTAGATTCAACAGTTAATTTACGTGTGTTCTTGTCAGTTGATGTGTGTCGCAGGAGATGGAAGAGCCTCAGGGACACTTATATGAGGGAGAGGAGGAAGGGGACAGAGTCAAGGAGTGGGGCAGCAGCAGGGACAGCGAAGAAGTGGAGGTACTTCGCGGTCCTGTCTTTTCTCGACCCCTTTGTTGCCCCCCGTGAAACAAGCGGGAACATGGGGGCAGGGGTCGAGGAAGATGGGGCCGTGGAGTACAGCGTAGGGTCCATGGAGGACGAGGGAGAGACAGCAGGCCCATCAGGGATTACCATCGGAGGTTTGTTGATGAATGAACACACACACAGAAACGACATGGAAACTAGTTTTTGTATAAAATGATAACTGACTTGTATTGATGTGTCAGTACAGATATGTTTTTCACAGCCTGCACTAAAAAAATGTCAATAACTAATCTGTACTCTCACCTATACCAAACCTACAAGTTAAAATGTGAAGAATGAAGGGCACTAAAACATCATTTGCTTTAAAGTGTTGTGGAGGATAGATATTGCTATGGCTAGAACAGTATGATGTATTAAATGACTGCATCTGTAAAATGCTTTATGTGCTGTAATTGTTAGAATAACCTAGTCAATTAATATACTGTATGAACAAAAAAACTAAGACATGTTTGTCACTACTACAGCCCAAGCAGATTCTGACATTGAGCCAGAGTCTGCTGGTACTCCCCCTGATGATGGTCCAGCTGTCTCTCCCACTGCTGTCTCTGCTGCTTCCCCTGCTGCTTCAGTGCCAAGAGGTATGTACAAGACATATTTAAGATAGTTTAATAGATAATTAATTTAAGATATTTAAACAAATATTAATTTGGATATTGAGTTACTTCTAACTATTGCATTTTTTGGACGGTAGTAGTTTCATAAAATGTTTTTTCTATTTCATACAGCGATGAAGAGGTCCAGGAAGAGGGCCAGGGAGGAGGAAAACTCCGCCGACTCCACCAACAGACGGGCGGAGTTAGAGGCTCTCGTCCTGGAAACCCTCAACGGCCTGAAGCAGCAAACTCCACCTGCTCCCCAGCCTCCCCCCTCAGAGGATGAACTATTCCTCAAAAGCCTGGTTCCTTCCCTGGAGAGGTTGTCACCCCAAAGGAAGGCATTTGTAAAATTTCAAATTCATGAACTTATTTATGAAGCTAGCACTGTTGTGCTCAATTTGGAACCTGCCGAGTAGCTATTTAGCAATGGGGCAGCAATCACTGCAGGGAACGTATCAGACTTTTGAGGAATCATTCATTTTGTTCATATGTGTCCCTGAGGCTCTTCCATGTTATATATTTTTTTTATTGTTTTTGTACATATATATCTATCTATATATATATATTTTTTTTTTTTTTTTTTGTATGACAATTTAATTAATAAAATATAAACATCTCAGCTGTCTTTCGTCTACTCTTACCTACAGTGAACATTCTCACCAGACTTCAGATATTTGTTGCTCACCCACATTGTGTACTGTAAACTTTGATTCAAGCTGTGCAGAGTTAATTAACATAAACTAAACAACTTATTTTAACCTCTTAAAACACACTGTTCCATCTACGGGACGGGTCAGAGGTTGGGAGGTAGCCACAGCATTATGTGGGACACTGACTAATCATTTACAGGACAAAACAATACCAGAATAATATCAGATGGCACCATTGATATGATAGTTAGCATATTTATCATGTCATGCATATTTTATGTTTATTGTATTGTTGCAGACATGCCAAATTAAAGCTTTATTAAAGGCAGTCCCAGATAGCGGACACCACATCAGCCACGACCACGGACACAGTGGAGACCCCAACACAGAAGCTGTTGGCGATGGTCCTGTAGGAGTCACCAGTGGCCAGGTATCTGCATCATAGAAAACATTAAATTAAGCTGAGTTGTAGCATGCAGTGATACTTTATGTGGCAGTTTATATTTTATTTAGATCAGAAAATACACAAATACATAGGCCTACAGCATGCATCAAATCCATACTCAAGACTCAAAATACAAAACAACCACAAAGACACAAATAAATGATCACATATGATATGTCATATGTGAAAGTGCTCAAGCAATCAATGCATGTAATGTCTTTGTTGTAAAGCACTTTGAGCTGCATTTCATGTATGAAAAGTGCTATACAAATAAAGATCAGTATTGGTGAAAGGCGACCTGGTCCTGGCAACAACGAGGCTCACTGCTGAAGTTATGCCCGGTGTTTCGGTTTAACTGGTGACCGTGTTAACTGGTGACTTTCTCACATTACATTACGTTACAAGAAGTCAATGAGTTATCTGAACAAAACCAAACTTACATAAATGATTAGTTATTACACATATTATTGTGTATTTTTAAAGGATTGAACTACAATCAATGATTTTTTTAAGAGAGTTATGAGAAAGTCACCTATTAACACGGTAACCAGTTAAACCGAAACACCGGCTGTGAAGCAACATTTCTCAGCAAAGCAGCAGCAGCTAAATCTCCCTGTCAGTGAATATTTATTGATTTTAACACAACAATACACAGCTACTCACCGGAGACAGATGGACAGGGCAGCGGTGGTAGCAAATGTTGTTATCTCGACCATGGTTGAAGAGACAAGAAAGCAATGTTGTTGTGCCGTGAAAATGGGCGGACTCGCGATGGCACGATGACGCGATGACACAAATGTACACAAAATGGTCACGCTTCAAAACTTGAGCGACAGCGCAACAGATTTTCATTTGTCGCGCGACAAAATCGCGTCCAACGCTCTTGGTGTGAACACCCCTTTACAAACAAAGGCCACTTCCTCAAACAAGTCAAGCCAAAAACCCTTTTGTCTTATTTTTCTTCATCTTCTATTGTCTTCATGGCTGTCAGCTATAAAGATTATTCCAGTTTTTAGACTGCTTTCATTAAGATAATGAAAACGAAAATGCATTAGAATATTTTGATAAAGAAATGTAAGGATTCAGGTTCAGGGAAACAGATTCAAGACTAGATACCTGAGCATTTAATCAAGATATAGACAGCTTTCAGCAAGGCCATGTTAAGATTCACAGCATGACTTAGTCTTTAGATCAATAAATAACATACTTATACAGTTAGTCCAGTGCTGTCAGCATCAGGCAATGTTCCTGAACTGTCTTTGCTATGATGAATATTTTTAAGAATAGTTCAAATGATAAAGTGTTGGTAAAATGGATTGCTCTCAGTAACTAACCCAAAGAGAATAATCTCCTGACTCTGCTCATTGTTTTGATTATCCAGCCCACAGTTTGACTTCTTAGTTTGAGCTTCATTAGTGTCATTTCCAGATGCAGCAGTTGTATGCTACCTGCTCAGCGCCAAAGTTGGCAACTTGTCAACTTGACTTCAGTACGAGCCAGTAAAGATATTAAAGGATCTAGCAGCTAAAAAGTCGGATATGTCCTTCAGGGGTTAGTGGAGATCAGAGTACATCTAAAAAGAGAATGCATATTGGACTTACATTCGCCAGGAGAAACACGACCAGATAAATATTAATGTTGCTCTGTGTCTGCTGGATGTGTAAGTGGGAACTATTCATTTACTTACCGCTGTCAGAAGAAATGTTTCTCAACCTTTAAGCAGAGCTATGACTCACAGTATTTCATGGACTGCAGCAACTGAGAAAAGTTTGACTAATTTCATCAGTCAGCATTTACTTGCATACAGGGTTTAACTCTATGCTCTACTTTATTCTTGTACTTGTTCATTACTGTAAATGATAATCTTTTTCTACAGCATTTTATGCAGGGGTGGAACGTTTTTTTGTGTGCAAATGTAAAGAAAACTCTGGACTTTATTATGAATAATCTTGATATGACACTAATACTTAAAAAGTGGAATAATCCCCTGCAAGCTGTTTCAGTCAGATAATAGGAGTGTGCTGCTACTCCACAATCTTTTAGGGAGTGACAAACTTCTACGCTTGCAGGAAGGTGTCAAGGAAGGTCAGATCCTACATGGCTTCCAACATGAATTTGGTACATATTCTCCATTTAGAAATAATCCTTTCCACACCAGCTGTAAGACAGATAACAGTGATGGTAACCAAACAAGCCAAAGGGCAAACAAAACAAATGTCTGATTTGTAGAGCTGAAAGTTTTCTTTTCTGTTATTGCTGTGACTCAGATTGTGTACTGTAAATGCTATTAAGCCTTCAAACATGTGAGCAACCATGTGCAAGCATGAGTACATGCCCTGGTGGGTTTTCAGTGATTCCAAGAAAACATTTGGCTCATGGTCTCATGTAATCTTGCCTCAAGAGGTTTCGATGTTTATCTCTTTTATGCTGCTTGGACTTGGCATGCCTCTCGGCTCTTGGCCTGTCCAGCTCGCCAAGAACAAGGCCCACATCTGACACACACGACTGTCAGGAAGTCACTGAAGTAGGCAACAATAGACTCTTGTGTGTGCATGCTCGGTAACATATTATGTTTTGAGGAAGCCACAATTACGATTATTTTGTGTTTACATCATCAATGAGCTTACACTCTCATATGTCACTCTTCTTTCGGTTGCACAGTAATGAGACACTTGCCACAAGTTGTCACAAGAGCTGCCACATGTATTACTTCTTTTTAAACCTTTGAAATACCAGGAAATGAGAAAGGGTCTTTTGTCATCAGCACTAAAAGATGGGATTTTTCCGCCTGTTGCAATGAATTTAGTCTTAAGGCAAGGAGAGCAAGTTAACTTTGATATCATTTTAGTGGCCTATGGCTTGAGCACAGTAGTATGTAGTATACAGTATGCACAGTAACACTCAACCTTTCAGGACACATCAAACTTTTGTCTTTTATCATCAAAGTTCTTCCAAGCTGCAACAGAAATATACACTCATTTACCCGTTCATTACAACTCATTACAACTAATGCAGTCAAATACAACAGCCAACAATAAGTTCCACTTATACAAAGGTCGTAATGTTCAGGTCTTTTATTTTTTATTTATTTAATTTTTATTTAATCAGGCAGTCTCTTTGACATTAAGACCTGAAAACATGTACATACATACACAGTTTACCAGAAATGAATAAAAATCAGTTACAACAATCATAAAAAACATTAAATAAAAAAGCTTTAATATATCTGAGGTAAATGTAACACCATTTAAAAGGTTCAGAATACCTGAAAACATTTCTGCCAACATTAGTGTGAACAGCAGGGTATGTAAGGTTACTTTACACAAAGTTAGTGGATGGTAAATGGTAAACAGTTGTTACTAGTTACTAGATTTATATGAAAGAAGAGATGTAAGGTAGTTTGAAAGCAGCAGTGCTCTACAGATGTATAACATGAGATGTTTTTTGTCTTTTTCCTTTTCGCTGTAAGGAAGTCCAACTAACCTGGAGATACTGAGAACAATGATGAGTGCAAAATGTGTCATTTGATAGAATGTAATAGAATGTGATACACAGGGTTTAACTGCTGAAGTGTGGATGGGGCAGCATGACAAGAATATCTCCATAGGCAAGGACAGACATAAAGGTTGAATGCACAATAATAGACAACCTTCAAATCTATACAAGAGGGCTTGTTTGATTTCTGAGACTAATGTGTATTATCCTGTCTTATCCTTTTATGTCAACGATGATAGAAAACAAAAATGTACAAACTACAAACAAGTATGATATAATCTATAGCTTCTAATCTACAGCCCAAAATGACCATGGAATTGGATTATCCTGAATTAGTCTAGCTAATAGTAAGTGAGCATGTGTTTGGAGTTCTTTCATATATACTATGATCAAATCTTTATTTATTTATTAGTATAATGTATAAAATGAAATTAAATGTTGTTTTTTAGGAGATTGTTACATGTAATGGTTGCATTTGCTGCCTTGAGCTTACCTGTAGTTTTTTAGTGAACCCCTTTTTCTGTTTGTGATCTGAGATGGAAAATGTACATTTTCAGTAGGAAGCAATTAACTTGAGGCTGAAAACCACAAACAGGCTTGGAAAGTCAAAAACTAGATCAAAACAGAATAACACAATGATTGCTGATTTAGTAAATATAACTAATAAAGAATAATAAAATATTGGTACTAATTTCTTGTTCTCACCCCTTCTGCTCCTTACTTTCCTTCTCCCTCCCCGTCTCTGAAAACTCCTCCCTCCATATTATCACTGTCAACAAAACACTGTTCTTTCTTACTATTCCCTTTTATCCACTCCGTTTCCCACGTTTTCATTTAACTTTGTTTTTCTATATAATTTTCCCCCTTTCTCCATTTCCATCTGTTCCATCTGCCCTTCTTCCTTCTCTTCCTCTGTACTCCACCTTTCCATTCACCCTAATCCATTTTCTTTCATGTCTCTTCTTCCTTCTCTTAATCCTACTCCTCCTCCTGTCTTTCCTTCCTATTCCCCGTCCTTGCAGTGACAGGAAAGCCCTTTTTTATTGTATCTAGTTTCTCCCATCGCTGGTTGTTTGGCTGGGAGGGCTGTCAGTTCTACGGATGGGCAGGCTTCTTCTTTGGATGTGGCAGCCTCATCACAATGACCATGGTCAGCCTGGACAGGTACCTCAAGATCTGCCATCTGAGATATGGTAGGTCACAATATCATCTAACAGAACCTCTGTAACATTTCCATGCACACTCGTGCTGACAGACATTAGGCCACAGACATACAAATATGCATGAATTGGCTTTTTGATCGGAATAAAAATAAGTAACAGCATATGGAAGGTAAATAATAAAATCAGTTACTTACAAAAGATTACAAACTTGAATTAAATGACTCATTGAACTGAAATATAAACAATAATGTTACGACAGATAATGCACATATCATTGAGGATGAAACAATTTCGGGAGACATTTGTTGAAATGATGTTTTTTATATCAGTGCATTGCATGCTTAGGAGATATGCTGTCAACTCTCATAGTGGCCAACTCACTGGAGGAAATCATGCTGTATATCCATATACCGTCAATGTTTATAACAAAGTTTGACCAAATAAGTGCACAAAAAATGATTTCTGTTTGACTTTAATAATAGAATTCCACAAATACCCCTTCTAGATGAAAATCCTTCAAACCTTTCTCCTGAAATTGTTTTTAAAGTGTGACAGGACTCATTGCACATTGTCACTGCGAGTTATGTGAGCAGACATGTTGCCTTAAGTGGAAAAAAATACATGCTTTACTACTGCTTGATGCAGTGGTGTGATGTGTGACATCTGCCAGTGCTGGGTAATTATCACTGCAGTATGAGGCTGAGGCCACAGATAGAAAATAAGGTTAGAATTAGTGTTTAGATTGGGGGGGGGGGCTCTCTATATTGTCTCTCTCATCAATAGTCCATCTTTTTCACTCTTAGGTGCATGGCTTAAACGCCACCACGCCTTCCTGTGCATGGCTTTTGTGTGGATGTATGCAGCCTTCTGGGCCACCATGCCCCTGATTGGCTGGGGACACTACGCCCCAGAACCCTTTGGGACCTCCTGCACCCTGGACTGGTGGCTGGCACAGGCCTCCGTGTCTGGCCAGAGCTTTGTCATGGCCATCCTGTTCTTCTGTCTCATCTTCCCCACCGGCATCATAGTCTTCTCCTATGTCATGATCATCTTTAAGGTCAAGTCCTCCACAAAGGAGGTCTCACACTTTGATGCCCGCATCAATAACAGCCACAACCTTGAGATGAAACTCACAAAGGTGGGTGAGAGGTTTGAATGAAGGAAAATATTTTCTCGCTGCTCATACAGGAAGATTGTTAAAGCGATGATTTGGCGTAATTTCGACCTAGTCGAACCATGGCTTTAAGACCAAATCTGTGATCTGAATTTCCTTTTGTGTCCACTCCCAGGTGGCAATGCTGATCTGTGCAGGCTTCTTGATAGCCTGGATCCCTTATGCAGTGGTGTCAGTGGTGTCAGCATTTGGCGAGCCAGATTCAGTGCCCATCCCTGTGTCTGTTATTCCTACCCTTCTGGCCAAGTCTGCAGCAATGTACAACCCCATCATCTACCAGTTGGTGGACCTGAAAAACTCCTGTGCAAAATCCTCCTGTTTTAAGGTCCTGAAGAAGCCCAGGCATTTTAGAAAGTCAAGGTAATACTGAATGTATAATCCTTTTACCATGCTGTTTGTTGATTAAGGCAAGGCAAGGCAAGGCAGTTTTATTTATATAGCACATTTCATACACAATGGCAATTCAATGTGCTTTACATAAAACAGAAAAACATGTAAAACATACAATTAACCCCCACCCCCACCCCCCCACAATAAAAACAAAGTACAGAAAAATAGAAAGACATAAATAAAATGATTGCAGCATAAAATAATAAATTAGCTTTAAAATCATTAAAAGGACAAAGAGTGCAAATGAAAGATTAAAATGTAAAGTGCTTTAAAAGAGCTCAATCATAAGCACAGGAGAAGAGAAATGTTTTTAACCTGGATTTAAAAATGTTCACAGTTGGGGCTGATTTCAGTTCTGCTGGTAGTTTGTTCCAGTTGTGTGCAGCATAACAGCTAAAAGCTGCTTCTCCATGATTAGTTTGAACTCTGGGCTCAACT
The DNA here is from genome assembly GCF_027409825.1 of Scomber japonicus. Lineage (NCBI taxonomy): Eukaryota > Metazoa > Chordata > Actinopteri > Scombriformes > Scombridae > Scomber > Scomber japonicus. Next base: position 31,679,521 of record NC_070594.1, on the reverse strand, counting down.
ATCTGACCTGAGTCAGTAGATCTCAGAGCTCTACTGGGTTTATATTCTACTAACATGTCATTCATGTATTCTGGACCTAAACCATTCAGTGGTTTGTAGACCAGTAGCAGAACTTTAAAATCTATTCTATAGCTGACTGGGAGCCAGTGTAAAGACTTTAGAACTGACTGGGAGCCAGTGTAAAGACTTTAGAACTGACTGGGAGCCAGTGTAAAGACTTTAGAACTGACTGGGAGCCAGTGTAAAGACTTTAGAACTGACTGGGAGCCAGTGTAAAGACTTTAGAACTGACTGGGAGCCAGTGTAAAGACTTTAGAACTGACTGGGAGCCAGTGTAAAGACTTTAGAACTGACTGGGAGCCAGTGTAAAGACTTTAGAACTGGAGTAATGTGCTCTGATCTCTTTGTTCTGGTTCAAACTTGAGCTGCAGCTGTTTAATGCTTTTTTGTGGGAGTCCAGTCAGAAGACTGTTACAGTAGTCGAGTCTACTTGAGATGAAAGCATGAATCAACTTCTCCTGGTCTGTTTGAACCATAAAACCCTTCACTCTGGATATGTTCTTAAGCTGATAGAAGGCTGTTTTGGTGGCTGATTTGATGTGACTGCTGAAGGTCAGATCTGGGTCTATCAGCACGCCAAGGTTTCGGACTTGGTCCCTAGTTTTTAGAGAGAGTGACTCCAGATGTTTACTGACAGCAATCCTCTTCTCTTTATTGCCAAAAACAATGACCTCAGTTTTGTCCTGATTTAATTGAAGGAAATTTTGGTTCATCCAATTAGTTACTTGCTCTAAACAGTGACACAATGACTGTATTGGACTGTAGTCATCTGGGGACAGTGCCAGGTATATCTGTGTGTCATCTGCATAACTGTGATAGTCTACATTAGAGTTCTGCAGAATTTGACCCAAGGGCAGCATATATAGATAGACTGAACAGAAGGGGTCCAAGAACTGACCCCTGAGGAACTCCACATGTCATAGCCACTCGATCAGATTCATAACTTCCAATGGTCACAAAATAACTCCGCTCTTCCAAGTAGGACCTGAACCAGTCTAGGACTGTTCCGCTGAGTCCTGCCCAAGTTTGCAACCTGTTCAACAGTATACTGTGATCCACAGTGTCAAACGCAGCACTGAGATCCAACAGGACCAGAACTGACACCTTGCCTGAGTCATTGTTCAACCTTATGTCATTTAACACTCTAATTAATTGATTAATGCTACCCACACAGCAGAAGACTTTGAAAACATTTAGAAAAGACTCTAAAAGACTATCAGCTCACTAAAGACTAGTGTTTAGAGTTTTTAGTCTCAGACTAGTCTCAGACTAGATTTTACAAAGACTGTGAATCTTATAGGGTCACTATTTACAAGACTACAACTAGTTTATTTTAGGGTTTTTTTCCCATCACGCAATTTTTCCCATCATGCACAGCAGACATTTTACAAAAATGGAGGAGAAACAGCTGCTCTTGTCTGTGCAGTGGTTTATATCAAAGAGGCATAAAATATTTTTAAAATTCCCACCCCTTCATTCAAAAACAAAAACATTTTTTCAAATTGACAATGCAAAAAAGTGCTTGAACATGTTACTGCTTGGAAGTCCCTGAGTTGTTAAAGTAATATTAATTAATAATTGAAACAAAACAACTAAATGTTAATGTCTGATAGCTTTAACAAAATAACATACACATGTATGCTACACAAAAAGAGGTATTTTCTGTAAATAAAAGATAAATAATAATAATTCATTTTTGTAGTCAGTTTTACTTTTTCCATCATTAGGCTTCCATACAAACTATGTGCGCTAGATTCCCCTGCTGCTCTCCTCCGCTTCTACTGCTGACTGTGAGGTCTGAGCAGGTAGAAGCGGTGCGCCGCTGTTGAATGTACATAGAGGAAACACTGTATATATAGCTAATCTATTGGTTGTTGATCGTGTTACGTCACTGCGACTTGCGATAATATCAAACACGTTTGATATAATGGCAAGCCCAAGACTAGGGAAAGACTGGTATGAAACACAGTCGCAGACTGCAGATTACCACGTTAAATTTAACGATCGAGATGACGGGAGCGCGCTGAGACTCCAGTCTAACTCCAGTCCAGTACCAAAGACAGTCAGTCTTTAGTCTGGGACTGTGAAAATTGTTTGGTGTAAGCCCAGCATTAGTTGGGTAGTTGATTAATTAACTCTTAGCACTAATTGACACATTTCAAATGTTTTCAGTGTCATAACTTAGTCTTGCCATTTTAATTTTGCCATTTAATAGCACAAATTCAACAGTTGTCATGCTGTAATTACATTCTGCAGTATTTTTTTTACATTATGGGAATACCCACCCTGTTATATTGCAGTATTTAACATTCTTTCATCTACTGTTATAGATGAAAGATGCTCTGAACAGAAGGTTACGAGTGGAGATAACTATGCTAGATGTGTGTTAGCACCTTTTCAACTTGTCTTCACTCAGCAAACTCTCTTGCTATTGTAAACTTGTAGGGGGAAACAAAAGTAACCCAAGCCGACCAATCCAAACTCTTGCATGTCATCTCTATAGCAGCACATCAGCTAAGGTGTTAACCTATGGCATTGCTACAGAACAAGTATAACAGAAGCTTTATACCTTCCATCCAGGATATTGTTTGTTTATCCATGCACATACACATTTCAAGTGAATGCAGCCTTTTTATGGTGCAGAGTCACAACAATGTAACATGTTCCACACTACATACTAATTCTAAACAAGTTTTGGAAGTGGAGAAAATAATGTATACTCAGAACAGTGAGTATGCATCCTAAAACCTGACTGATTCATGAGTGTGCTACATGCTATTCTCCCATAGTGCAAATGGAAGTGCTCAAAGCTGCTAAAATCAAAACAAAGCAGCCCTCCCACCCCCAAAAAACAAAAAACAAAAAAAAAAGAACAAAAACAAACAAGAAAACCCAACACCCATAAAACTACATAGGAGTTACATTCTCCTCTTTCCATTCATTATACACATATCTGTGGTATTTTGGGAACCTTTGTAAATACGGGCAAAGAATACAATTTAAGAATTGCGTAGTACTTATCATAGCCTAACTTCTGATAACTTGACATATGGTGGCAGTGCCATAAGCCTGTAGATAAATGGAGCTGAAGTAATTGTAAAAGGAAAGCTATTTCAAAATGGCAATAAATGGGAATACAGTTTTTCCCTCAGTGAGCTGGAAAAGCAATTATCCGCAGACTTAAAGAAATGTTCAAAGGCATTTCTGACATATACTACTGTAACTGCTGAGGTGAAATTGCCAGAGGTCTATTGTTGTAATTGTTAGTTTAACAGAAGTGGCACTGTAGAAAAAATGCTTACTAGATATGTAAGAGTTGATGTAAGAGATGAACCTGTGATTAATCTTTCTCTTTACTCTTAACATGCCAGTGTAACTGTTGTTCAGTCTCCTTCAGTCTGCGTTGTGTTGTGTGAAGTATGGGCTGACACTCTTGGACTTTTGACAGTTTATTACCTGAATACAGCATGAAAATCCACTCAGTCACATAGGCACAGCTCATGGGCTCAATCCTCTCATACTGGCATATTGCACTGACATAAATACATACACAACAAATCCACTTGCTGAATTCCACTTGCACACACCAGCATCCAGAAAAAAAAAATCTGACCACGTAGACAATACATCAGGTACTAAACATGAGTACAAACCAGAACAACAATCAGCAAAAGCAACAGAGGAAGCCAACTCTATTAGAGGAGAAAGAGGCTGGCCAAAGCCCCTTAACCATCCCCCGTAAACATGCCTGTTACATGTCTAATACACAATATGACTACACAATCTCTCATCAATAATCAACACTTGGGGACCTAAGTATCAGAAAACTTGTCCCTCATTGACACTGTACGTGAGCCTAAACCCAGCCATGTAGGAGTTAAAAAAAAACAAAGAAAAAACAAATGTACATCTCGATAAATTTGTAACATCTGTCATACATGTAATAACATACAGTACCAAGCAGCAAGAAAGGTGCTCGCTCCCATCCATATCACTTAACAAAATAAAACAACACTCAACTGAGAAACTATTTGGACCTTAGTTCACTGTCCTGAACTACAATAAACCACCTATCAAAATGTCTTCATCCTTTGGTCCATTATCTCAATAAGTCTAGTCACAGGCCTAAGCAACCTCCCTGTACTAGACCTGATGCTGCAAGATGGTTCCACTGGTGGAACTGGAGCAGCATTGTGTAGGGTGGGAATGTGGTCATTTGACCCAGCAACATCAGCCAGGGCAGCGCAAGAACTGTCACCCTGAGCAGATACCACATTACCTAACTCTGAGTCCGGCTGCTGAGGATCATGAGATTGAAATCCCACCGAAACAGGTCAAGGGAGTGGACCACCCTCACTACCAGGTAGGTCAGAGACACCAGTAACTGGAGCTCCCCGGACCTTGCGATTGTATAGTTCAGTGTGTCTTTTCAACTGTTTGGAAGCTGAAGCTTGTGCAGTCTCAATATGTTCCTTCAGACTCCGTCTCAGAAACTGAACATACTGCACATGGCAGCAAAGGCCGCACTCTGTTTTTGGGGCCCCCCTGTGACAAGCACTCTGGTCTGCCATAGCGTGGTCTGAAATGAAGAGAAACCACAAAAACTACTATATCTACAGAAGATATGGTCCTTCCTCACTCAGTGTGGCCCATGATTAATAATTGTTAATTTCACAGGCGTTGGGAAAGTAGAACATTTGACCAATTATACTGTCCACCGATAAAGGGGGGCTCCCTCAAAATGCAATAGGCCTCGAGCCAAGACATTTTGGTCTTGCCAGGTGTACTCCACAACTGGACCGAGAGAATCATGTACTCCAGGCAAGATGGGAAACAAATTATATTTTTTCCAGAATTCAAAGGGAAACCTATTTATTTTGTGTGCCTAGAAACACGGTCATAAAGGATTTCAACTTGAGTCGCCACTACAGAACAATGCACAAAGACAAATATGATATGAACACCAGAGCTGCCAGAACCACTATCAATGCTGACCTCAAAGGAAAAATACACCAACAGCAGCCTTTTTACCAAAGTCACGACTACAAAGCTTGCTAAAGCAAAGAAGCCCTTGTAAAAAGGTCAACAGTGAAGTGATATGCAGTGAAGATGGTTAAAGCTTTTGGAGATGATAACATGGCTAAGAACTTTGAAATGGTCGCAAAGATTTTTTATAATTCAGAGTCATGTTTAAGACAAGTCATGCATGACGGCAAGTACTTCTCCTTAGTGTAGGATGAGAGTACAATTGTCAAGGATGTTAACTCACGTCTCATTTACACAAGAATCGTTCGAATTGCAAAAGGAGTTATTGAAATTGGTGTCTTTGCATGACACTAGCAAGGGCAAAGATATTTTCAATGCCATTAAAACTACAGTCTGTAACTATTCTATTTTTGACGGCGCAGTTTCTAAATTGCATCTAGCTCAACAGAGCAGATTGAACCAGACAGGAAGTCAGACACAGAATCAGCATAAAACTTCTGGTCCCCTGCCAAAATGAGACAACCTGTGCAGCCTCCCAATCGTATTTCAGCAACAAACACGAATAAAACTGACAGATAAGGAGACCATTTGTCTACGTAGCCTACTGACCAACACCAACAAAATAGGGCCATTTAGTTGTGCTGCTACTACAGTAATTACGATAGCCTAAAGCCACTCGTTCAGATTTGATTGGTTCCACAGGAGAGGAGCCTGATAACTGAAGGCTCTTCCTCCTGTTCTACTTTTAGAGATACTAGGAACCACAAGTAGACCTGCATGCTGGGAGCGCAGTCTTCTAGTAGGTACATAAGGTACTATCAGCTCTTTAAGATATGATGGAGCCTGACCATTAAGAGTTTTGAAGGTGAGGAGAAGGATTTTGAATTCTATTCTGAATTTTACAGGAAGCCAATGCAGTGAAGCCAAGATGGGAGTAATATGATCTCTCTTTCTAGTTTTTGTCAGAACACAAGCAGCTGCATTCTGGACCAGCTGGAGAGTCTTTAGAGACTTGTTAGGACAGTCTGATAATAATGATAACGTTTGTGTTTCTTTGTAGTCATTCAATGTGAAGGTGTTTACTGTGAATGGGTCTCATCCTTGTGTGAAGTTTGATTGAAAACATATGGAAGGAAACTGACAACACTGACTAATTTGAATTGTCAGGAGAGAAACCTGGCTTTTCACAACTACAAAAGGTTGTGGCTATTAGTACTTAATCTGGCATGATTCATATAAACAGTTAAGTCAAAGAGTCTAGTTTAGTTTGAGCTGTGATATTCCTCCCTGCATTATTTTTAACTGATCTGCTGAACAAAGAGCTCGACATATATCCAGATGCTTTTGTGTCATGCAGTGATAATTGTCTGTGTATCCAAACAAATGACATTAGGATTCTGCCTTTGACCTTGTTTTTCTTCTCCACCTCATTAAATCATGGCTTTCATATGTGTGTTTGTACATATGTGCATTTCTTTTATAGTACTTTAATTATACTACTTGGAATTATTGTTATAAAGTACTTAAAATGTGATATAAATAGCCTTCTGGTTATCCATCTAAGAAAAGATATTACATTTTGGCTTTCAAAAACATCATACTGCAAATGTGAACACAAACCATTTATTAAAATGTAATGTTGCATTTAGTAGCCTTCAAAAAGTCACACATTAAACCAAAAACAGTTTAGTGGACTAAAAATTGTTAAAATGTTTCAATGTTTCACCTTTGCAAATTAGACAGATGTATAAACTGCAGGTAGTAGCTTGTGAAGTTAGATGATAATGATAGATGAGAGGACAATTGAGCTATATCAGACATGGCTATTGTTATTGTGTGTATTACTATTTATATGGAGGACTATTTGTCTTAATAACTGTTTCTTATTTACATGTTCCTGCAGGTTCTACACTATCTCGGGCTCGTTAAAGGACACACCACCAGCCAAAGACGCTCACATAGAGATGTGAGACAGACATTTAGACTGTGTGACCCTCTTACCTCTACTATTTGGACGGTATGCCTTGTTCCCTGCCCTCTGTGCCCTACACTTACCCAATCACACGCTGCCTGTCATCTGCTCTGACATCATCAACCGCTCACCTTTGTTGCCAATGGTTCCTGAGTCTCGCTGTTTGTTTGCACCCACGCTGGACCTCTGTGTGCTTCCTGCAGCTTCTCACCTCTTCTTCCTTGGAAACACATCTTTCCCACAAGGTTTTCCTCAATCTGTGGAGTAGCGTTGTCTTAACAGTGGTTACAACATACAAGTGATGTGTTGTGTAAGCGTCTCGACTTTACTTTTTAGTATTACTGACAAACTCTGTATGTTGATGCTTTTGTTGTTGTTTTTTTTAAACATGTGTTACTAATTCAATCAGTGTTGTTCTCATAATATGACTCAAGTCAGGTTTGAAAGCTGAAGAAGTTTCCAACCAAAGTCAAGTTACATCTAAAGCTATAATCTTTTTCACAAATACAAATCTTGAAAAAGCGTGAAATTGCTATATATGTTACATTTATTTTTGAAATGTTTCTAAACATGAATTGAAAATTAAAACAGAAAAAAAAACCTGACATAAGCTTTGTCAAATCAGGTTTGGGTGTTACTGTCAAAGCTAAAAGATGTATTTTTCCTGTTTGTACAGGCTGTTTCGTACTCCTACACCCTTGGCTTGTACAGAGCAAATATTCCAAAAGGCACTGAATCATGTCGCTTATCTTCTCATTAGCTGTTAAACTTCACACAAGGAGGTGAATGTCACTCTAATGGGTGAAACAGAGTCATTGACTTTACAACAACAGGGTATTGTCGCACTGATTAAAAGCTTTTTTTGTTCCTGAGATGAAAGTTCACAAGTGAGCTACACAGCTAAAAGTTAAACCCTGTCCAAAACACACACACACACACACACACACACACACACACACACACACACACACACACACACACACACACACACACACACACACACACAGGAATAGAGCACTTTACCTGTAAAACCATTCAGTATGCATTGATAATAGTTTTGTATCACACATATGTAAGTTGTAGATTGTTGCAGACAGACAAACACAAGTCATATAAAGAACTCATTCTTTCAGTACTTTTCTCACTATTACCAAACTTATAGTTCAGTTGCATTGATGGGGACAGTTATAATTAATTCAGGGACCATTTTGTAAATATTTATCATGGGTTTGTTAGCTTTTTCCCCTTTTTGGCCAATGACAGAAATAATGACAGAAGTATCTGAATTGATACAGATGTAGCATAAAATATGCTTATTTACATTCTTGCAAAGTTGGATGAAAAGATATACCACTCTCATGCCTATGTGTTAAGAATGATACTTGAGCCAAGAGGCAATTAACTAAGTTCAGCATAAAGACACAAAGCAGGGAAAAATAGATAGAATATGTTTATCAAGTCTGCCATCAAGTCTGCAATCTATACTCAATGTGGCGTACTATATATAGTCTCCTAGAATGACTTCCTGAAAGATACAATGTGTTAATACCTGAGCTTTAGGCTTGTTCGTAGGCAGATATTTGAACTTTAGACATAGCCAGACTAGCTATCTACAAATGTAACCAGTCTTTGAACTAAGCTAATCACCGCCTGGCACTAGCTCTTTGTTTAATGGCTTTCTGTGGGCCGCTACAGCCTGTGAGATGAGGGTCAAGTGGCTGTCATGGGTGACCAAGCTAGCGCTACCGCTAGCAAACTGATCTGCTAGCATGTCCACTGCCTGAGAGCTGCTATTCACTGTGTGAGCTCTTACAATGTCACACTGTTATGTGAGTTTTTCTTGAATTCATTGTTCCAATAGATGCATTATAGTTTATGAAAATGATGTTTGCTGTCTTTTTGTATGATACAGTTTCCTCGTCGTTACCAGAGCCAACAGGATAATGGAAGTTTCTTGCTGGGTGCGGACCTATACATATTCTGTGATAATAAAATTCTATGGAAGGGATTCTTAAATGTTTTTTTCACATAGAGATTAACTTTTTTCTTAGTTATATTTGCATGGATGTTAATGATTTATATTTAAATATTTTTTTCACAAATACTGCTAAATGCTATACTTCTTTTTTTCTTTTGCTGTACAGGCAAGTTTTCCAACTTACGTTATGCACTTTACTATTCTGGTCAGAGTTACCCAACATTACTGTCTGATAAAGCTACTGAAATGTAGCTTACTGACACCATCTGCTGTCTCCGTTGGTCACATGGCCCTTGCTTTGCGGGTTGTAGTGGTCTGTTAAGAGTCTCCCATTGTTCTTATCATCCACAGCTCTTAGCAAGAAAACGAAAAAGCACATTTCCCAAAATGTCAAACTATACCTTTCAAGAGAACATTTACTTGGTTGAATGTTTTTTCTTTTCCACAAATCTGTGGCCTCATTAATAAAATGTATTTAATTTCATATTAATTATTTATGAATGCACTTTCCTGATAAAATAAGCAATATTTGGAAACATGGGTTTCACATTTTGACAATTGTGCAAGTCTGCCTTCTGCACCTTCATTCCACCAATAATACATGAGTGCTGATTTGAAGGTACTAGAATTACTTTTCACTATCAGTCAGTAGACAGGGAGATTGAAGAAGGTTAAATGAGGAGATTGATTCTCTGTTTGTGCTGAGAGGCTCACGAGTGCCTGGAAAGTTCAGCAGCAGCTTAGGCTGGCAGACTGACTGAAGTTGGTGGAGTGGGAAGAATCCTGTGTGAGGTCAAAAACAGCCAGCTTGAAGCATCAGGGAGATTTAAAGCTTGTTACTCACATGCTTAAAATGGAGGCAAACTTGGATGAAGCTACAGTATTGGTTAAATGAATTTAGTGTTTTGCCTAATGTCAGTCCTCAAAGTGGCTCAGGTTCATCTGAGAAATTTAGCTTGTAAAATTCATACTGCCAACTGTCAACATTTCTGCAGTTACTTTGTACCTTCAGTAATACACTGTAGTGTGGAACAGAGTTTCATTGTACAACCATTCTGAATGAAACCCCTGAACTCTTCAAGTTTTTAAACACTTTCATTTCAACACTATTGCGAGCCAAGAACATTGATATCTGACAAATTTGCAAAATCCTGACTTGTGTAATTGACAATGTTTTATTTTGGGGTGTTTTTAATCCAGTACCAACATTTGTTTAATTCTTGCTTCCTCTAATATATGTACATGTCAACTACTGCACCATATGGTTAAGGTTAGATGATGAATAAAAAAAGTGAATAAAAACCCATCTTCAACACAATTACTTTATTAAAGGAAAAACAGCTTTAATACATTGAAATAACTGTTAATCATCAGAGATTTTTCTTCTGAGGTTTCCTTCCATTAAACATCTCTGAAGATGTGTGTCTCTCACTGCGGAAAATATTGCAGATATTGCAAATGGCAGTGTTGGATTTACAGGGTTTTTGCAACAATGTGATGTCATGATTTTCTTGGTTCATCATTTTTATTGGACCTATACCACAATAGACTACATTATCCATATCACCAGCCTGACTTTGATTTTTATACAAATATGGGTTATGAGAGAACAGTAATGTTTTTTTGGTTCTGAAAAATTATATATTATTAATTAGAGGGAGGTATTTGCTATCATTTAAAATGTCATATTAGCAGCATAGGACAGCATGGAAAGATGACTGGTGTAGTGAAAGCTATTACCAGAAAGCAGACTTTACCCTATTTTCATCAGTACATTTGAACCTACCTCAAATACTGTGTTTAGATATCATAGCAAACAGTCCTAGACTAATAATACACAGTAGCATCTGTAGATTTATTTTCTTGTCTAGTTTCAAATGGTGTCTGAGTGAAAGTGTGACATTTATATACTGAAGGAAACTCCAGCAGGCCTCATGGCCAATTATCATTATAATACTCTCTTAGCTGTTATTTACAGCAACATGCATGATGATCAGCACAACATTTAAAAAAAGACAAATAAACCAAAAGATGTGTCTGCACTCAGCACTGTACAAGCACTGAAGCCTAAGTGTTTGGACATGTCCTACTGTCGTAAACACCTGACTGGATTCTATATAACTGCAACCTTAATTTGGATATTGTCCGAGCAAGTTAGACACTCTGTGGATTCTCCAGAAACTTAACTGCTAGATTTACTTGCTGTATCTTATCACTGACTGTTTGTGTTGTGCAATTTGTATTGTTACAAAAGGACCTGCTCATCTTCTTCTCTACCCAAATCTCATCATACCTATTGGTGAGAAGCATGGGAATATTTTTGATTCACATCACAAAATATAACCAATATTTACAGTAATGAATCTGTCAGGGAGAGAGGACATTTATGGTTTGCTGTAGGCTAGCTTTTGGAACTACATGCCTGACTAAATAAGACACATCCTCTTCACCTTTTGGGACACATGTGTGACAAATAATGCAGAAGACAGTATCCTGCACTTTACCCTATCTGTGCCAAGTATTGAGTTGGTATGAGTTGTAAAATATTTCCATGTCCTACTGACCTATATGGTAGTCTAAATATTGTTTTACATCTTAATTCATATTCCATTTCCACCTAGACAGACTTTAAACAATGTGTTCAGAAATATGCAAAACCTGCTTTTGCAAGCTAGTCCGTATTTTAGCCTAAGCAGAACAAAATTACCTTCATGAGTTAATCTTGAATCTCAATGTCAAAAAAGACAATTTAACTTTCTGTGGTCACAGAAGGATTTCAATGTGCGTCAGCTTGTGTTTGTCACAATGAAATCTAAATGTAGTGTCCAAACATGTTTGCACTTAAGAAAGATCTGTCTTTGCTGACTACTGTAAGGTTTGTCAGTTTTATTACGTAAGCAAATAAGTAAGGTTTGATGTAATGTAGCACATTTCACAGAACAAGGTTACAAAGTGCTTCATAAGAGTAAAATAGTTAAAGAAATAAGACTATGAAAATAGTATAATAGTGTTCCATTGTGTTGTAGAAATTCACTTCAACAGTTAAATCATTTGTCAGTTCAGGATGACAGAGTTCAGCAGCTCTACACTTACAGAACATGAAATATAATTTCTTGAACACTCATACAGTCCAATGTAATCTAACACAATAGCAATGTTGGTTCAAATTAAACTGCAGTTTGTATTACACCATATTGTACATGCATCAATATTAATGGTCAGCCATATCTTCTAGTAAATCCAGCTCTTAGTTCCACTGTTCTCTGCACTAAAAACATTTTAGCTGCTGCAGGAAACATTTTAAACCAACTCTGTATTGCTTTAGTTCTTCACTGTTTGGTTTTTACCAATATTCCCAACTGACTTGCGCTAACATTGAAATGCTTTGTCAGTAATTATAAAGGTGCTCATTGATAAAACATTTTATACAAGAGCGCATTGTACTTTTTACTTTGAATTGTGACTGATACAACTAATGTTTATGCACAAAAAGCATTGTAACACAAGTGAATGTAAAATCTGAAATGCCAATATATAATAATCATAAACTAATTTAAGCCTTAAGATTTTACAGAAAAAATATTCTGAACTGAGGGTAAGTCAGCCCAGCCTGTAGTTAGATGATGGAGGCTATAACGATGGTCTTGTTTGGTGTCAAATTGAATCTCAGGTATGGGTTGTTGGGTGTTCTGGTCTGTTTCTAATCTGTTGGTCAATGAGGATGTATTAGGTTAAGTTTGTGCCAAAAATCTGTTGCACATATGGTTTAAAGGTAACACCATCCGCATAGATGGGCAGCTTGGACACGTGAAGACCCAGGGTCATTGGGTGTTTCGGGTCTTTGATCCATGGTGAGCATGCTACACCATGGATCCCCCCTTTTGATCCACAATCACATGGAAGCCCTCTCTGCAGCTTCACAGATTTTGTTGGTGGCCTTGCTCTCCTGCAAACCTCTGGTGCCAAGGAGCCTGAGTGCGCGATGCAGAGACTGCCCTGGAAATCTCCTGCAGCCCACCTCAATGGGTTCACAACGGGCCTTCCACCCATTCCCTCTGCAGATCTCAACCAGTTCCTGGTATTTTGCTTTCTTTCGCTCATGGGAGATGGATGATAAAACCAAAACCGGCCTGTTGTTGTAGCGATGTACTCAACTGTCTCCCCCGGTCCACCTGCAGCTGCCACGAGCCGAGGCTATTAAGCCTGTCAAGGTCTTCAGCTGGACTGGACTGTCTTCAAGGCCTGGTTGTGGTGCCATGTGTACCTCCCCTCTCCCAGGGCTTTAGGTCAGCAGCTGAAAATGTGCTCCAGGGAACCTCTTGGCTGACACAGTGGGCATGCTGGGGTTTCTGCAAGACCCCAACAGTGCAGGTTGGACAGGCTTGGCAGGCCATCGCCCATTGATTGGATCAGAAATTAGAGTCTTGCTGTTAAATACTGTTTAAAAAAAATTTATGTTGTCTTTCATGTTTGTTTATTTGCTGTTTTACACCGCTTTGACTTGTACATCACTTCTGTTCTGATATTGTTAATCATTTCTGTTTGATAAATTTATATTCAGCTTCAAAGACATCGACAGTATTTGACCAGTTTAATGATTATTATTCATTCTGGCTGACAATTAAGATAAAAGGCATGCCATCAACACTGACACAGAAAACAGAATAAACTTTCTCACTGTATTCATGTGTTTTGTTTATTATGAATATATTATTTAAGCACTTTTGGATTGTTTGTGCATTGATGTCACCTGAGAATCACTGGGGTCACAAGGCAGTCATGTGATAGTCATCAGTTATATGAGTTGTGAAAGGGATGTCAGGACAGCAATGAGTAGCTGATAAATTAGACTGCAGGCCACTTCTGATCAGGGACTGTTCCATATTGAACCATACTGTATACTGAAACTTTTTGAGTTAAATGTATAAATGCTGAGTACCATGTGTTTTATTGTACCAAATTAAAGAGCCAGTCGGTAGAGAGTGTATATTCTTCTTAATAAATTCTATGATATGGAATGAAGCAATTTAACCTATTCATATTGTCTGTGTAGCCAAAGTTTATCCTCAATGCCATAGACTATCACTGTTGTCCAAATATAATTATAACTGCTGTATTTAATTGCTGCACTGTAGTTTATTTTGAATAGTCGTTCCCCTAAGTTTTAAACATGCAGTGGTGCAGTCGCTACTTAAAAAACCTGGCCTTGACCGCAGCGTGCTGGCCAATTTTAGGCCCATCTCCAAGCTGCCTTTTATCTCAAAAATATTGGAGAAAGTTGTTCATGCCCAGCTAAAGCCATTTCTGGATGAGCACAATGTCCTGGAGGTCTTTCAGTCAGGCTTCAAAACCCTGCACAGCACCGAGTCAGCCTTACTACGGGTTTTTAATGATATCTTATTAGCAAATGACTCTGGTGACCATGTCATTCTTGTCCTGTTGGACCTAACTGCAGCTTTTGATACCGTGGACCACAACACCCTAGTGGCTCGGCTACGCCACCTAGTGGGCATATGTGGTACTGCACTGGAGTGGCTCAGATCTTATCTGCCTGACAGAAGCATGAGTGTGAGCCTTGGAACTTCCAAATCCAGCTCTGCTTCACTGCCGTATGGGGTTCCACAGGGGTCGATTTTAGGGCCCCTGCTCTTCTCGCTGTATTTACTGCCACTGGGCTCCATCCTGAGAAAGCATGGCATCTCTTTTCACTTTTATGCTGACGACAGTCAGATATATGTGCTGCTGAAAAAGAAAAATGCTTTCTCCCTAACACCACTTCTGGCATGTCTTGAAGACATCAAAGCCTGGATGGCCTTGAACGTTTTAAACTTCAACAAGAAAAAAACAGAAGTGATGGTGTTTGGTCCTAGTGGCCTTTGTGAACCCCCTCCATTTGACTTGGGTCCTTTGGCAGATTATTTTAATCCAACAGTCTCAAATTTGGGTTTTAAGATGGACAGAGATTTTAAATTGGATCGGCAAATTAGTGCTGTGGTGAAGTCCAGCTTTTTTCATATTAGACAGCTGGCAAAAGTAAAGCCCTTCCTCACACTACAGCACTTTGAAACAGTAATCCATGCCTTCATCACATCCCGGCTGGATTACTGCAATGCACTTTATTTTGGAGGCAGTCAGTCCTCCCTCGCACGTCTCCAGTTGGTGCAAAATGCAGCTGCTCGCCTCTTAACTGGAGTACGTAAGAGGGAGCACATAACGCCCATCCTGGCATCCCTCCACTGGCTACCTGTGCACTTTAGAGTCCATTTTAAGATTCTTTTATTTGTTTTTAAATCTTTAAATGGACTGGCCCCGCTCTACCTCTCTGAGCTCCTTCACCCCCACGCTCCTGCTCGGTGCCTCAGGTCAGCTGACCTGCTGCTCCTGGAGGTACCGAGGTCAAAGCGGGAGCTCAGAGGGGATAGAGCCTTTTCTGTAGCTGCTCCTAAACTATGGAACGAGCTTCCTTTAAATATTAGACAAGCGTCCTCACTGTCTATTTTTAAAACTCGTCTTAAAACCCATTTTTATTCCTTGGCTTTCAACCCAGCATGAGACTCTGCTCCTGTTTTAGTGTTTTATGGTTTTATGGTTTGTTTGTTTTAATTATTGTTTTATTGTTTTTAATTTGTTTTAAAAACAATTGTTTTTAATTTGTTTTAAAAACAATTGTTTTTAATTTGTTTTAAAAACAATAAACAATTTGTTAATTGTTTTACGTTCCTGTGTTGTGTTATCTATTTATGTACAGCACTTTGTTTCAGCTGTGGTTGTTTTAAAGTGCTAAATAAAGTTGAAGTTGAAGTTGAAGAAGAAGTTGAATAGATCCCAAAAATGAAAAATGCTAAAGAAAAAAATACTGTGTAAAATGTTCCCCAAAAATGCATCTGAAAAAATGTAATTTGTATTTGTGACCCTTTTTTTATATCATGCACATTTCCAGGTCTATGTTTTAAATCAGGGGCTCTAATGGAATCCCTTTGCATGATTTAAAATAAAAAAAATAAAATAATAAATCCTTGATCCTGATGGTGAGTTTCAGAGCCTGTTTCTTTAAGGCCTCCCTCCCCCTCCCAATCCTACTATGTTCTGCTGGTTCCCATGCAACATCAACAAACCATGTAAAAATGGCTCAAAGGAAGCATTTTCCTTTGTCATGCGACTTCTAGCGGTAGGCTTCAATAAAGAGGAGGTGTTGTCTTTTTTATTCACTCAGAAAAAATCATTGTGAAGTGAGTAAATATAGAGTCAGGCCACCACGAGCCTCAGAGCAGCTTCAGTGCTCATTTAGATCAAGATCACTTTTGCAAGTGTAACCAGGTGGTAATAGTAAAATCTAAAGAAGATAAAGTCCACATTTACAAAGTTCTCCACTGTACTGTGATCTGGCTGGGGATGCTTACTTTGGACAGCAGGGGGTGTGGTTTTACCGTTTCTTGGAGCGGTATGCCTGCTGAGTGGTCAGAGAATGCTGGGAAAAATACAGGAAGTACAACAGTAACGCGCTACTTTCTGCTGGAAATAACCACTGGTTTCAAGGGTAAATATCTTTTTTTGATGTTATTTTTTGAACAATTCTGTAAAATAATGGTGTAAAGATGTTTGATGCATTTATAAAAGACCACATTTTGTGCGATTGTTTTGGTAGGATTGCAGATGCTTGTGGGCTGAAAACCTTGCATGTGCCGAGCACTGTTTGCTACCTGTGAATGATTATTTGTTTTTGCTGTTTGTGTTTTTGTTCATCAAATGTGTAAAGCAGAATGAATGTTACTCTCTATGTGAACTGAAATAGCTGCTAAATCTGATACATTAACACAGATATTTTTGAGAATTTAGGGTGCAGTGTGTTGAATGTGTTTCTGTGTTCTTCCGTTTGTAGAGGAGCCACTGCTGTATTTAAACCATAGTTAAGCTGTATTTTGAGCCTTATCTGTGTCACATTTATGCTAATTTGTCACCATTTTTGTGAGGGGTTATCTGTACTAAAATTGTACTGACTCTGTTTTGTTTGTTTATTATTATTATTATTTCCTTTTGTAAGTTAGAAAGCCAAAATTGTGAGCTACTCTCCAAAATTGGGGAAAACTATAAAGTAACAGGAAAGAAAATCCCCACAAAAATAGCATTGCAAGTTGTGTGCTCAATTTATCCCAGCTTCACAAGAAAGACCTGAGTACAGCAGATAGAAAGAAAAACAAAAATAGCAGGCATAATAAACATATAATACATATAATGTTGACGCCCCCTATGTGTTGTTACAGGGTATTTTGTTAATTGTTTGTTTGTATGGGATTATTGACATGATTTATATCTGCCTGTACTCCAAAATAGTCAGTGAAAATTGTTTTTTTTAAGATAAGGATTGACACTTGTTATGTGCACCTTAGACCAGTGGGTGGCACTGCGGGACTGTGGCCTGGCCAAGGACTGTGGCCGATTATGAGTAGCTCCGTTTTCCTCTCATAAAGCCAGGTGACCTGGAAGAGAACAACCACATCTCCTGTGTTTTATTTTGTTTTCCTGACTTTCAGGTTAGTAAGGTGCCAAACTTACTGTGGTAAAAGCCGCTATTAGGTTTGTTTACATTATATGAGCCGTGTGTCACGGTGGCAATGCTAGGCTGTTAGCAGCTAATAGTAGCTCTGTAAACCCCAGTATATTCTACTTTGTTATATTTATTTTAGCTTACCTGGCTCCATCATTGCATTAGGTCATGTTATAATCTATTGTTTGAATATGTAACCAAGCAGAATTATTTTGGTTCTGTGTATTTGTGAAATTGGGTAAGGTTAATGGGGTTTAGTTCTGAGGGAAAGTACGGAAATTGGCTAAGGGCAATGAGGCAATGTGGTCTTCTGTAGCTACGTCAGACGATACGTCAACTGGTGAATATTTCGGTATATCTCGGTAGAAAAAAAAATGTCTCAGAGCTCAACAACAAGCATGTGAACTGGCCACCATCTTGCCCGGCCTCCAATAACTTTTGTTATCTCCGGATCCCGAGATAACTTTGTGACGTCAGTGTACTTCCGGGTAACTTCAGCAGCCATCGGGACAGCTTCAAGAGGCAATGTGGTAATAGGATTTGGTGGAGTTTTTTTTGCACACCATTTAATATTAAATATCGAACGTGTTCCTTCCTGCCATTGTTTGAATTTACTGCTGATAACATTTAAAAAATATTTTTTATTTGTTGCAGAATCTGCATTTTGAGATGCAACCAAAATCCAAAAAACAAAGAGGAACAGCTGAGACTGACAGCAAGTCTGACAACTGTCAGACAAGGAAAGTGGTTTTATCTAAATCTGTTTACCCTAACCCTGCTTTGAAGTTGAGATTAACATTATGTTTGTTGGTAATAACAAAGATTAGGGTTGTCTAACACTGGTAGAATTGGTCAGGAATTGTTGATGTTAAAGATTCATGCTTATGTGATTATTCATGGAAGAACTGTGATATCTGTGTGACATCCCAGTGGCACATCTGAAAATGTGTCTTGAAAAGACCAGCTTGTAACTGTAAATCCTTCAGAATGTACAGGTAATTGCTGCTGTGTTTCTTGATGTTTGAGCTACTTGGTTCTGAAAGTAGTAAAGTTGTATTAACTCTCACATAGATGTTTTTTGTTACACAGTTCTGTGCACACACATGACCTTCATATCAAAAAGCATTGTCACAGTCATAGCATTACCATTTTGTAAAACTACAGCCATAAGGATTATATAATTACATAAACAAACTAGTAATGAGTACCAATATCCCTGAGCAAAACTCTAAAGATTTAACTAGGTATAAAATGTAGCTTGGAGGGAGGGACGTGCACAGTGGAAGGTAAGGGGGAGGCGTACACCAGTTGAGTGTCCGTTCTCTGGGGAGGGTGGGTTGATTTACAGAGA
This sequence comes from Scomber japonicus, assembly GCF_027409825.1. Classification (NCBI taxonomy): domain Eukaryota; kingdom Metazoa; phylum Chordata; class Actinopteri; order Scombriformes; family Scombridae; genus Scomber; species Scomber japonicus. The sequence continues at coordinate 31,660,629 of NC_070594.1, read as the reverse complement.
TGCAGTGATGGCCTCTCTTAGGTGCATATACAAGTTCACAGCCTGATATGGATCTGTTGGTGAAGTAAGATGGGACTCCATAAAGATGTTGTGTAACGGGTGTGTGTGTCAAGTGAGGCAGAAATGATGACTCAGGTGTAGTTTTCCTCCATTTATTTTCTGCAGAAGACAATAAACAGACATTCACGTCTTCTGAGTCTGGCTCTCTCTCTCACACACTGCTCTCCCTCATCAGTGTCATACAGTACTGTGTGAGGTTAATTGATCTATTCTTAAAATACAATCAATATATATTAAGATCAAACTAGCAGTAGTATCAGCCATTTAAAACATCAGAAAAACACTTATATTAAACAATTTCAACTCAAAGAATAATAAACAGGAGAAACAGTGACACCTACTGGACAAAATAAGAACGTACACGTGGGGTAAGACTAAGCATAAAAAATAGTAAAAATAATCACATTTAACAAATAAAACATACCTGCAGAAGACAATAAACAGACATTCACGTCTTCTGAGACTGGCTCTCTCTCTCACACTGCTCTCCTAAGCAGGCAAAAAAAAGCATAAAGACGGGCAGCAACACATTAGCTTTCTTCACTAGCCACCTAGCCTGTTATCATACTATAGGCGCGAAAACAAAGCATCAATAAAAGTGTAAATTAACTATTATAAACAACACAAAACGGCCTCTAGCCTACTACTAATTACTACTTACATATAATTAATTAGCGCTAGCAGCAAGCTTAATAGATCGTGTGTCTTACAAAAAAAAGTTATAAATCACAGCAGCATCTAACAACACAACTTACCCTCATCAGTGTCATACAGTACTGTGAGGAGTTGACGAGTTGCAGTACGGAAGCCCAGGAGGTACATGAAGAGGTGAGAGCCAAACGCAATTAGAAATAATAATGAAATAACACATTAAGATAAAATTCACAATTATACACCAAAATAAATAAATAATAAATAAAATCCCCACATATACTCTGAACATAGAAGTGAACAAGTTACATTTTTCCAACTCTGTTACAGTTTCAGAGTTCATAAACATCTGGATCACACGGTACGTCCAGCGGAAAGACACATTTATTTTTGCACAGTTGAATGTTTTCATCTTCAACAGAGGAGAGGAAATCTGTTGTCTGGTAAAGTTCAGGAACAGCATACATCACATTAGGTCGACAGCTGGGGATGTTCAGGTTTCTCGGTGGCCTGATGATGTGTGCATTCCAAACCTCATCCTGTAAAAAGAATATATTAAGACATTTAGGAAGAGCTGTACATGCATATCAACTTAAATCAAGCTCTAAATTACAGCATTCACACATGACCACCCCCACCCCTCTCGCTCTCTCCCTCTTCCTCTACTGTCTCTGTTCCTCCCTCCTTCTCTTTCTACCCTTCCTCCCCTCTCTGCCTCTGTTCCTCCCTCCTTATTTTTCTACCCCCCCTCTCCATCCCTCTCTCCCCCTTCCTCCCCTCTGTCTTTCTGCCTTCCCTCAGTCACCCCCCGCCCCCCTTTCCCTTCCCATTTTCTGTTCTCCCTCTCTGTCTTTGGTCCTCCCTCCTTCACTTCCTATGCCTCCTCTCTCTCTCACTCACATACACACGAAAAAAGCATTATTCATCAATTCACCTGGATGAGTCCCCTGCAACAAAACTGAAGGAGGCTTTTGTCCAGAAACTCGCCAACAAAATGTCCGCTGTCTCTGAGGTCTGCAAACAAGGCTAACCAGAACTCCACGCACTGACTGCGAAGAAAACCCCACCAATATTCAATTGGTTGAACAGGGACAAGGAAACGCTGAAAGCCTCTAACATAGCCATTTTCGGATCCGAGATCACCTCTCACGACTCTAGGGCATCCCCCTAAACGCTGCACCGCTTCTATGTGGTACCCTCCAATTACCTTTGAGTCACTACTTCTTGTGTAGTCATTAAGCCAGATTACTTTTCTTGAAAAAACATTGATACATCCATTGATACAAATTCCATTTGGCTTCAGTTTATCATAGGAGTCCTGGTGCCAGATGAAGCCCTTTTGAGGAGTAATTCTTCCGTCTGAGACGTCCTACTTGTCTCCTTCAACATCAGGCGCACAGATTCTTTCCTCACACGCAGTCCATGTTATCTACATTTAGATAACATATCTAGCTGTGGCTCCGGAGGTAGAGCGGTCGTCCTCCAATTGGAAGATTGGTGGTTTGATTCCCGGCTCCTCCAGTCCACATGTCGATGTGTCCTTGGGCAAGACAAGTAACCCCAAAATTGCTCCTGTTGCTGTGCCAACGGTGTACGAATGTGAATGAATGGTTAGATTCCCTCTGATGAGCAGGTTGGCACCCTGCGTGGTAGCCCCTGCCATCAGTGTATGAATGTGTGTGAAAGGGTAATATGACGTGTCATGTAAAGCGCTTTGAGTGGTCGCACAGACTAGAAAGGCGCTATATAAGTACAGTCCATTTAGTGTACATCCACCTGTATCCATGAAGCTGTCCGGAGTACTGTAGCTGGTTGCTAATGAAATAAACCAGGACGGCCAGGTCGGAATAGGCTTTGCGTTGTGTGTGTCCTCTTGTGCTGAGTTTCATCTTAAGATGTAGTTCACTTACACGAAACCCAAGCCTTCTGTCAAGCACTGATTTAATATCTCTATATTTGAGGCCAAGTTCAAGTTCTATGAACTGCTCCATTGTTTTTGTTTTCCATGATACCAAACTGACAAAGTCAACTCAGGATCCCGACTTCGTTATCTCAGGATCCTGACTTAGTTATAACTAGATGGGATCCTGAGATAAGTACAAAAAAAAGGAGAAAATACTGCTCTCCATGTCCCCTCAGGGGCTCTGTAGTAACAGTGACAAATAAAAAATTAAAATTGACATGGACTGGCCCCCTTCTGACCAGATTGGATGCTCATGGGTCCCCATGTAATTTGAGTTTGAGACCCCTGGTCTGAAGGATAGGTTCATCATTTTTCAAGTCTGTCATGTTTTTGTTTATTGGAACAACAGCCTGTATGATGTTTAACAGATATTTCTTTCATTTGTACTGTTCATAGCTCTTTGCCCTTTGTCACCGATCCTGTTCATAATTTTTATGGACAGGATTTCTAGGCGCAGCCAGGGTGTAGAGGGGGTCCGGTTTGGTGACCTCAGGATTGGGTCACTGCTTTTTGCAGATGATGTGGTCCTGTTGGCTTCATCAGACCGTGACCTCCAACTCTCACTGGATCGGTTCGCAGCCGAGTGTGAAGCGGCCGGGATGAGAATCAGCACCTCCAAATCCGAGGCCATGGTCCTCAACCGGAAAAGGGTGGAGTGCACTCTTCGGGTCGGGGAGGAGATTCTGCCTCAAGTGGAGGAGTTCAAGTACCTCGGGGTCTTGTTCACGAGTGAGGGAAGGATGGAACGGGAGATCGACAGGCGGATCGGTGCGGCGTCTGCAGTAATGCGGACTCTGCACAGATCCGTCGTGGTGAAGAGAGAGCTGAGCCGAAAGGCGAAGCTCTCGATTTACCAGTCGATCTTCGTTCCTACCCTCACCTATGGTCATGAGCTTTGGGTAGTGACCGAAAGAACAAGATCGCGGGTACAAGCGGCCGAAATGAGCTTCCTCCGTAGGGTGGCTGGGCTCTCCCTTAGAGATAGGGTGAGAAGCTCAGTTATCCGGAGGGAGCTCGGAGTAGACCCGCTGCTCCTCCACGTCGAGAGGAGCCAGATGAGGTGGTTCGGGCATCTAATCAGGATGCCTCCCGGACGCCTCCCTGGTGAGGTGTTCAGGGCACGTCCCACCGGTAGGAGACCCCGGGGAAGACCCAGGACACGCTGGAGAGACTATGTCTCTCGGCTGGCCTGGGAACGCCTCGGGGTCCCCCTGGAAGAGCTGGACGAAGTGGCTGGGGAGAGGGAAGTCTGGGCTTCCCTGCTTAGGCTGCTGCCCCCGCGACCCGACCCCGGATAAGCGGCAAGAAGATGGATGGATGGATGGATGTTCATAGCTCATCTGAAACTAATACGAGGTTGCAGCAGTATGATAAGCTGGTATCTTCATCAGAAACCCGGCAAGGAAATTCAGGGAAAAGCACAGGAAGCTAAGTTTTCCACACAAGGGAATTTTGCACAAAATAGACTAACTTTGCATAACACTGTATTCGCTTGATTTAAATCATTTGAGTGCTGAAGCCTCATATTAGCTTCAGACATTTTTGCACAAAACGAGGACTGTTGATTTTGTCCACCAGTACTTCCATTGGAATCATGTTAGGAAGACATTTTTATGAATTGCCAATATGGACAGGAGAGATTATGAAAAGACAGATGCAATATTCAGTGATGAAAATTTGCCTACAGGTTTAATATTTTGTTAGGTTTGAAGTTAAATGAATGAATTAAGAGATGACTACGTTCATGTTTAGTTAATCATGAATGTCTGTCGAGTGACACAAACTAAATACACTGATTTGTGGCAATAGTTGGTCCAAAAAGAGACAGTTGATCAAATGTTATTGTGAAGTTATTTAAACTTGCACATTACAGTAAGGATTGTCTTGGTGGTTAACCACTCTTAGCTTATTCTCCCGGCTTTTCAGAGGCCAAAAGGCTCCAGGGAGTGCTGTCTGTAAAGGTTGAAAAGGCCCAGTTAATCTTCCTAAAACTAGGCTTACTGGTTGAGTAATTCACCAGGCAATACCTAATCAATAAAACTCTATTGGCCACTGGAGATAGAATCTTTCAACTTCATGGAAAGCACTGAAAAGCAGGCTATTTAAATGTAATTCTCCCATTACTGTCCACCACATGTGACACTTGTAATGTTGTTTAGAAAATGAAAATTCTGTTAACAGAAATAGGCCAAGCTTAAATACAGAACTGGAGAATGAAGGGAGCATTATGAAGAAGCTTCTGTTGAACTACAAAAACAGACCAGGGTCGGCATTTGGGACCGGACCTTGAAGTTTGTGCAATCTAGATGTCTCTTTGTGTTTCCATGAATAAACCAAACTGTGTATGAATTTGGCTTCAGAGCAGAATTTGGTCATGCCCCCATTACCCCTCCCCCTTGCAGCACCTAGTGGCAGATAAACAAATCTGGAAATTGTTTAAATATGAGAAGCATTTTCATTATAGGATGTTTGTTTTGTAAGGTTTATAATCATCAAATTTGGCAGAAGGAGCAAAACAAACACTGGACATAGATAGAATTGGAAGCATCTTTCTAAATGTTCTAAATTGAATAACAACATAAAAATAATGTTTTGACAGATTTGGATGTGTACATAATGAAGACAAGCGATAAACATACCCTTTTTCTGAATATTGGCATTGGCTGCAAAATCATACTGATATAATCATTGTTCAATCATTTTTTAAATGTACAATGGAGTAACATTAGATTTAAGATACTAACAAGTGCTAGCATTTTATGTCATAGTAATTTAGGTTTTTGTAAAAAAAAAAAAAAAAACCCAAAAAACAACAACAACAATCTGTTCAATGAGCTATTTGAAACAAAACAGAGTAAGAACTTCAAAAATGATGAGTACACAGCCATGCTAGTGGCTCTGTGAAGCCGTACGCTAGTTACATGCTGAAATCAGCATGCTAACATGCTCACATTGAAAATGCTGGAATGTTGATTTATCATTTATCATGTTTACTTGTTCACATTGTTTCTTTAGTATGCAACATTAGCCAATAAGCACTAAACACAAAGTCTAGCTGAAAACTCAGGAGATCAAAGTTATTAAAATTCATCCTCTTGGGTCCATGAATGTGTGAATCAAATTTTAATATCACACAATCCAATTGCTGTCGAGCTATTTCAATAAAGAGCTAAAGAGTCAGCCTCATGGTGGCACAAGAGGAAAAGTCATTAGTATTCATCGACTGGGAGCCGTGATACATGATACATCATGATACACATACAAATAAGCAGATGTTCAGATATATTAGAGAGGATCAACACACTTCTTAGACTGCAGTCTCTTGGGATGTCAAATATCTGTTGTAAATTCCTTGCAATCCATTTAACAGTTGTCAAGATATTTCACTCTGAGGCACAAATGTCATCCTCATGGTTGCACTAGAGGAAAGTGAGAGGGTTACCAAAGTCAGTAGGATTCATCCTCTGGGGACCATTAATGTCTGGCAATCCATCCAATAGTTGTTGACCTATTTCAGTCTTGACCAGTGGTGGAAAGACTAACAGATGGACCAAAAATTGATTGAACAACTATTTTTAACAAGATACTTCAAAGTAGAAATGATTAAATATAAGCATTTCTACTTTGAAGTATCTTGTTAAAAAATGTTGATCAATAGATCATTACTGAATTTACTGACTGTTTTTTGTTAAACATTTTGAATACAGAAACAAGTCATATTCATCAACTTAAATTGAACAGATGAATAACAGGAAATGTTTCTTGTATTTTTCATGAAGTAAACAGAAAGATTGATTCATAAATCATCAAAACAAACTAAAACTAACACAAAACTAGACACCTAATGAACACCTTTAAAAAAAGATTCTCTCTTTTTCATTCTTGCCTTCAACTGCTTCAAACTTTGATGTCTTCTTTCTGTCTCGTGGCTGGATTAGTGGGTCATGAGTAAAAATAATGAACACCATGCTCTTTTTGACCACCTGTTCATCCCTCTATCTGTTCAGTATGCACCCTTCATGGAGTGTACACACAGCAGATTGCACAGACTTGCATTGTATTTTGCCCAGAGCACCAGATACCAGAATGCTACCTGCCCTGTGTCTCACTTAGCATAACATCATTGAATTAAACACAGTGCCATCGATATAGGACAATGCACCATATAAATTAAAATAATGAAGGTTATAAGTCAAAGACTGTTGGAAAGGGCCCCTTTACAAGACAGGGATGTGGTGTTGCAATTATCTAATTGATTTCATTATCAGTTGTGTTTGTCTGGATTCCTGAACCATTTTTGTAACTGACTACCTGATTAGTTGACATAAATGATCTTCTAGTATAGAAATAGTCTTGGGATGTGTTGTATTGTGTCTATCTGCTTTGCTTGAGTGCAGACGCTTAGCTCTGTGATCTCCGCTTTACTTTCTTTTTTCCATTGAAATCCTGTCCTTTTGCTACAAAATGTATGGAAAGCGGGTCCTGGATACTTCTATATCACTGGGAGCTTAATTTATGAAAGTATCTCAAGGCTACCACTATTATTTAAACTCTTTTACTTAGTGAGCGTGGCCTATCAGCAGCACAAGCCTGCACTATAGTGACTGGGATTGAGGAGCTCAGCTAAGCTAATTAGCAGCAAGATGCCTCCCTTTTCCACGGATGATTACCACAAACTTCTCCAGAAGATAGCGGTACTGGACATGAAAATTCAGCGACTTGAAGTCAACGTAGAGGTAAATGGACAATATGGGAATGAAACCACTCTACTGATGACCCAAATCAGTGGACAGGAGCAGGCTAACAGACAGCTAATTAGCACCACCAAGAAGCAGGAGGCTGGTGGTTACGGCAGTAAATCAACCAGTAGTCCTCCCTGGAACTCTCTTGGTGCAGAGCCAAAGAATAAATTATCGCTTCCCTCAGATATGGGAAGACGATTAACAGGCAGAACCCAGCACCCGGAGACTCGTGATGAAACTGAGTGGCCTGCACTGCCATCGCACAGGAGGGTCTCTTCAACCCCAGTACCAAGGAGAAAACAGCCGTGGACTGTGGCAAAAACAAAAAGTAAGAGCAAACCGACCCAAGACACAGGGATTCTACTAGAGAACAGATTTGCTCCGCTTTTACAAGACCCTGACTCCCCAAAAGAAAGGTCAGCACCAGCACCAGAGGAAGGTATGTGGCTAAATCAAAAACTAAAAGGCTTCAGAAAGAGCTAACCACTGGGCCTCAGACGCTGATAGTGGGTGACGGAGCTGTGAATAAGATAAAACACTTTTTCAACAAAAACACCAAAGTACTCTGTTTTACCATCGACATGGTGTCCGATATCGCAGAGAAAATTCTGGAAATCACTGCTGAGCATCCGACAGTGAAATCTCTCGTCATACACACAGGAGCACTTGATGTTATCAAGCAACAATCAGAGGTATTGAAACAGGATTTTAATGATCTGCTGAACAAAGTTCGATGTCTGAATACTGAGGTGTTTATCAGTGGACCTCTACCGACAGTTCGGCGAGGAGATGAGAGATTCAGCAGGCTGATGACGCTCAACAGATGGCTCAAAGATACGTGTGCCACTCAATCAGTGAATTTTATTGACAATTTCAACATTTTTTGGGAATGCAGACACCTCTTTAAGGCAGATGGATCATGCTTTCACAAGTCAGGAGGACAGTCGAACTGGTAAGAAAGGCGGGGGAGTTGCTGCCATCTTTAAATCTGTATTTCAGTGCAAGGAAATTACATTAGGTGATTTTAGCTCTTTTGAACATCTCTGTTTTTTATTAAAAGGTGATCCAAAAGTTCTTTTTTTAATCATTTATAGACCTCCAAGATACTCAGGAAAATTCATTGATGAGTTTGCTGAACTGCTGTCAGTTATCTGCACTGACTACAACTTTTTTATCATAACAGGATTTTAACATTCATGTAGACAATAACATGGTCAGTAATGCCAAAGAGCTCTCTGCTCTACTTGACACTTTTGGCCTCTTGCAACATGTGAAAGGGCCCACACACACTCGAGGCCACACTCTGGATCTGGTTATCTCTAAAGGTGTTGATATTTCTTCTGTTGATGCTCTTTCTGATCATTTCTGTGTGTTCTTTGACTTACAGATCATTCCAAGTGTTCAGTTAACCTCTGTATCTGTTAGGAGAAGGTACATAAATGAGAATACCAGTGCAAAGTTTATGGAGGCTATAGCTATGTCACCAACTGTGAGTGCAGAGTCAGTTGATGAACTCCTGGATAAATTTAACTGGAAAATCTCAAATGTCATGGATGCTGTTGCACCTATTAAAACTAAGACGACCTTGAGCAGAAAGAAAAAATCATGGAGGAACACTATGATGATAAAGGCTTTAAAAACAGAATGCAGGAAAGTAGAGCGTATGTGGAGAAAAACAAAACTTCAAATTCACCTTGACCTCTACAAACAAAGTCTTTGTAATTTTAAATATGAGTTACTCAAACCTAGACAGCAACACTTTTCAGAAATTATTAATAAGAACATCAACAACACTCGTACTCTGTTTGCTACGGTTGATAAGCTTACAACTCCCCGTAAACAGATCGCTCCAGAACTCCTTTCCACAGAAAAATGCAATGAATTTGCTTTTTCAGTTAAAAATCCAGTCCATAAGGTTAAATATCAACACAAATCAACAAAACAATAAAATGATGCAATCCCTAAGACCTCCCAGGAATAACTCAACTGCAATGTCAGAATTTAAAACAGTTGACCAAAAAACCATAGAGGAAACAGTGCAGCATCTAAAACCATCAACATGCTGTCTTGACACAATGCCATCAGATTTCTTTAAAACTATTGTGAACTCTGTCCAAACAGATTTGCGACAAGTAATAAATAGCTCACTTAAATCAGGTGTGTTTCCTAAACTCCTAAAAGTAGCTGCCATTAAGCCACTCTTAAGAAAGAGAACGCTGGATGCTTCCATGTTAACCAACTACAGACCTATCTCAAATCTTCCTTTTATAGCCAAGATCGTTGAGAAAGTGGTTTTTAATCAACTCAGCAATTTCTTCAACTCCAGTGGCCTTTTTGACAAATTTCAATCAGGCACAGTACAGAAACAGCTCTTATTAGAGTGTTAAATGACATAAGGTTGAACACTGACTCAGGCAAGGTGTCAGTTCTGGTCCTGTTGGATCTCAGTGCTGCGTTGACACTGTGGATCACAGTATACTGTTGAACAGGTTGGAAACTTGGGCAGGATTCAGCGGACCAGTCCTAGACTGGTTCAGGTCCTACTTGGAAGAGCGGAGTTATTTTGTGACCATTGGAAGTTATGAATCTGATCGAGTGGCTATGACATGTGGAGTTCCTCAGGGGTCAGTTCTTGGACCCCTTCTGTTCAGTCTATCTATATATGCTGCCCTTGGGTCAAATTCTGCAGAACTGTAATGTAGACTATCACAGTTATGCAGATGACACAAAGATATACCTAGCACTGTCCCCAGATGACTACAGTCCAATACAGTCATTGTGTCACTGTTTAGAGCAAGTAACTAATTGGATGAACCAAAATTTCCTTCAATTAAATCAGGACAAAACTGAGGTCATTGTTTTTGGCAATAAAGAGAAGAGGATTGCTGTCAGTAAACATCTCGAGTCACTCTCTCTAAAAACTAGGGACCAAGTCCGAAACCTTGGTGTGCTGATAGACTCAGATCTGACCTTCAGCAGTCATATCAAATGTCATGCTTTTATCTCAAGTAGACTCGACTACTGTAACAGTTTTCTGACTGGACTCCCACAAAAAAGCATTAAACAGCTGCAGCTCAAGTTTTAACCAGAACAAAGAGATCAGAGCACATTACTCCAGTTCTAAAGTCTTTACACTGGCTCCCAGTCAGCTATAGAATAGATTTTAAAGTTCTGCTACTGGTCTACAAATCACTGAATGGTTTAGGTCCAGAATACATAAATGACATGTTAGTAGAATATAAACCCAGTAGAGCTCTGAGATCTACTGACTCAGGTAAGATAGTTGAGCCCAGAGTTCAAACTAAACATGGAGAAGCAGCTTTTAGCTGTTATGCTGCACACAACTGGAACAAACTACCAGCAGAACTGAAATCAGCCCCAACTGTGAACATTTTTAAATCCAGGTTAAAAACATTTCTCTTCTCCTGTGCTTATGATTGAGCTCTTTTAAAGCACTTTACATTTTAATCTTTCATTTGCACTCTATGTCCTTTTAATGATTTTAAAGCTAATTATTATTTTATGCTGCAATCTTATATTTAATGCTCTATTCTAGCATTTTATGTATTTCTTTCTATTTTTCTGTACTTTGTTTTTATTATGGGGGTGTGGGGGTGTGGGGGTGTGGGGGGGGTTAATTGTATGTTTTAATGTTTCTGTTTTATGTAAAGCACATTGAGTTGCCATTGTGTATGAAATGCGCTATATAAATAAAACTGCCTTGCCTTGCCTTGCCTTACTGTCATTAACAATAATATCAGCTTAATTGTAAAACTGCAAAAAAGATTCTAAGACCCGATTAACCGTAATAATCAGCATCAGATGCTATAATGACACAATACATTAAATGAGTGATATCCTGCAGGTCTTGTGAGATGGAGACTGTGGCGACCCACAATGCACACTGCCCTCTTGTGGCTAATTATGTGAACAACATAAACTGCAGAGAGCAGAGTGCACAATGAGAGGTACTGTACCTGCAAACAGTCAGTGAGTTATTGTGATTTTGTTGTGCCATTCAATTACTCTCACAGCTTCTCCTGGGTAATTCTAACCTTTGACCCTGCTGCAATTTTTCTGCATCTGGAAAATACTGACAGTAACATCCAGTGAGTTTCAATGAAAGTATATTAATCCCAAAGAGAACAAGCATTAATAATAAATAAAACATAAAATAGGTTTTATATTTTGCCCTTAACATACACCAACATACATGTATGTTATCCTCATTTCCATGGGTTAGGGTTAGTCTTTTCAAGTGTTCTCTTAAATATTGTGTTTTAATATTCTCTTATGTATGTGACAATTACAAGTTAGACCTTATAAATCTAAATGATCAGAATTTCTCTGCATTTAAAGTGAAAAATTAAACGATGCCAATACATCAATCTAGTGTTATCTATCAGCTCATTTCTGCAGCACAGAGATTTAAGTCACTGTCACATTAAACTAACAGAAGTAAAAAAAAAAAAAATACTGAAATGTGATTATGTAAAATCATAATTATTTTAATAAACTGAACAAATTGAATTAAATTGCTATTTATTTCACTGAAGGCATTTACCTTGAAATTGTGAGCTTTCTTTGTATTTTTTAAATATAATTTTTCTGGTACTCACATGATCAGTGCTGTTGTTATGTGAGGTGATATACTGTTTAAACAGCAACATGACCATAACAGTGTTCCACCTAGCAGACAGTTAACTGTTCCAGTCTATTATTCTGTTCTATTCAAATCTGCAAAAGTGAGACACTGAATAATACTGCTACTACTACTAATACTGCTACTACTACTACTGCTAATACTGATACTACTACTACTACTACTACTACTGCTAATACTGATACTACTACTGCTAATACTAATACTGCTACTACTAGTGCTACTACTACTACTACTGCTACTGATACTACTACTGCTAATACTGCTACTACTACTACTACTGATACTACTACTGCTACTACTACTGCTAATACTGATACTACTACTACTACTTCTACTGATACTACTACTACTACTACTACTGCTAATACTGATACTACTACTGCTACTACTACTACTACTACTGCTACTACTTCTGCTACTACTACTACTACTGCTACTGCTAATACTGATACTACTACTACTACTGCTAATACTGATACTACTACTGCTAATACTACTACTACTGCTACTGCTAATACTGATACTACTACTGCTACTACCAATACTACTACTACTACTACTACTACTGTGACAGCATAGCTTAGCCTATGCATTGCACATGATCTTGAACACACCCCGATGCCCTCTTAGCCTATCTCTTGCTCTCCAGCTTCCACATCACTTCCGGGTAAGAGGTTGGTCTTCCTCTCCACTACAGCGTGTGTGCTGCTGCACGTGTTGGTCTGTGTTGCTCATATGAGCTCTCCTTTGGCGTGGTAAGTGTCCTCTCTCTCCGCATGGTGGTGTCTGCATTCAGGCGGCTAATGCTAGTGTGGTCATAGGAAATGCTGATGTCCAGATCTGTCGCTCTCCTCCTCCTGCCTGTATGAGTGTGTGTGTGTGTGTGTGTGTGTGTGTGTGTGTGTGTGTGTGCGCCTGTACTTCTGCTGAAGGTATGTTTGTGTCTCCCGCAACCGTATCATTTTCAGTTTAGTTGAATAGTGCTAACGTTATGTTTTGATCAGGTACCACAGATCGGACCCTCACTGTAAAAACGACAACTCAAAATTGTTCACCTTACTAAGATTTTTGCATTCACTGACAATAAAATTGCTATTTGGAACTTGAACTGTCTTTTGTAAGCCACTTGAACTCACTTCCAGAAGTTTCTGATGGAAAGTTCATCTTATTTGACAAATTGAGTTGACTTTATTCTGAAGTTCTAGTTCACACCCAATTAGAGTGAGGTCAATTTATCTGCGCATGCTCATTTGACATTTGTCATGGCAACCGGTTGCAACGGGGTTTCCAAGGATTTTCCCAGGAGCTCTCTTGAAAGTTTGAAAGTTTGCGCCCGCCATCTTGTCACGCTGCCAGCGGTAACTTTCCCTGACGAGTAAGAAAGAAAAACTTTCCTTCTAACGGGTAAGCTAATCATATGATTATCTAAATCCATTTTGTATTTGTATTAGATTTCATTGCGGGAAAAAATCGATAAATCATAACCAGACGAGGCGTTTATGGCAATACAAATGCCCCCACTAGCTAATGGGTTAGAAGCTAGCTTATTTTGAGGAGCTAAGCTCAATGTAATTATTGTCCACATATTAATTGAAAGATTTGTGCTGCCGTTATGTTATTCTCGATGAACGATGTCATTTCTTTATGCACGTCTGCTTTGCTCTTTGACATGAAACCGAAGCACCGGCGGTGTTTATAGTTCACATTGCTGCTGGTGACCATGCGCTGCAAACAAGGTAGTTCAGGGTAGAACTAACGCGCTAAAACTGTGATGCAATACTTCGGTTTGATATGGTAGTTAACTACATAGATATAGCTTATAGCATGCGACCTTTGTGTGTTGTAGCCCTGAAGCTCAACAGCATTAACGTGAACGGTTGCGCGGTGTGTCACCGTGTTCATTTTCTCCTCTTATTTTCTGTTCTAGGTTTTCTATGAAGTGTCGTTTCTGCAGCTTTGCCAGCGCCAGTCAAGAGCGTCTGCTCAGGCACCATCGGCTCAGGCACAGAAGAGGAGCTTACTGGTCGTGTGTTTACAGTGACTGCGTATGTACTTTTAAAACGCCTGGCGCCTTAAAGTCACATTTGACCAGATCACATTGTAGGACAGCCACAATTCAAGAGAGATTCACCTTTTTTTGTGATTTATGTGAATTCCGGGAAATCTGCACACAGCAGTCTTTCTTCACTCACCTTGGATGTCTTTTAAAAAAACATGAAACTGTGTGTTGTCCCTTCTTGAGGTGTAGTTTTAAAACAAACAATCCAAAGACTTTTACTTCACACAAAAGTAGAAAACACAAGCATAGTGATATCAGAACCTGTTTAAGAGCAGACTTAGAAAATGAACCTGTGTCCATTGAGACAGATGCCTCTGACCAACCATTAGGTATCTGTAGTGAGGAAGATACACTTCCAAGTAGTTCTGGAAATTCAGATGTCCAGGAAAAGGAGGAGTACGTAGATGCTGAGACTCTTGAACACAGGGTTGCTGGGTTTTTTCTATGTATGCAAACTCAATTACATGTTAGTAGACACGCTGTACAGAAAATAGTTGAGGGGTTTAATGACATTTTACATCTTTCAAAATCTCACTGTCAACAAGGCATCAAAGCAGTGCTTGCAGAACACGGCATTGAATTAGATGATGATGTTCTCCATAAGATTAATGATGCTGTCTTGGAGACAAATCCATTAATTGTAAGCACTGAAGGAAAGGGTGCATTGGCCACTGATCACAGGAGAAATATTTTTTTTAAAGAGAAGTTCCCTGTAATTCTGCCTACTGAGTATACATATAAAATAACCCATAAACAAACATTTGTTTATGTTTCAATCATCCAGGTTCTTGAGACTTTGTTGAGACAGCCAGATTTTGTGGAGAAGTTGGTGTTTAGTCAGGGGGACAACCCAGGTCAATTTTGCTCTTTTCAAGATGGACAGTACTACAAAGACAATGGTTTGCTGGGTGTGCAAGATGCAAGTATCTCTACAGGACTTTACATTGATGACCTGGAACTATGTAATCCTTTGGGGTCCTCAAAAAAAATCCATAAAATTACTGCCGTCTATTGGATTTTGTTGAATTTACCAAGCAAGTTTCGCTCTACTCTTCCGCAAATTCAACTGGCTTGTCTTGGAAAAACGGTCGATGTCAGACAATTTGGGTATGATGCCTTTCTTTATCCTTTGATTAAGGATCTTGGATTTCTTGAAAAGAAAGGAGTGTATATTGATGCTCTAGATACGTTTGTGAAGGGTACAGTGTTCTGTGTCTGTGCTGATAACCTTGGCGCACATAGCCTAGCAGGTTTTCAGGAAGCTTTCAATGTTGAAAAGTTCTGCAGATTTTGTTGCATCAGTCGAGACCAAATTGGAAATTGTGAGCCAAGGAACTTTCCACTAAGAACTGTGACGCAACATGATTCTTGTGTGGAACAGCTCAAGTTGAGTGATAAGCCTAAGCATGTGAATGGGGTTAAATCATCCTGTGCTTTAAGTAAATTGTCTTTCTTCCACCCAGTTACTGGATTTCCCCCTGATCTTTTGCATGATCTATTTGAAGGTGTTGTCGCAGTGGAGTTATCTTTGTGTTTGAAAGAATTTATTAGAAAAGGTTTCATTACATTTGATGGCCTGAATAACCGCATAAAACGGTTTCCAAACAGATTTTCTGATTTGGTCAACAAGCCACAGCCAATTACAAAGACAAGCCTTGCATTTGGAAAGGTAAACGGTAATGGTCATGAAAACTGGGCACTTCTACGTTTGCTGCCTCTCTTGATCGGCAACTGCATACCTGAACAAGAGCAGTCATGGGAAATTCTGATGGACCTTAAAGAGATTGTGGAGATTACGGTGTCTGCTACATTATCAGAGGAAACCTTATGTTACTTAGGGAATAAATTGTCTGACCATCGACAGTTACTCACTAGCACCTTTCCTGAATTTAATTTGAAACCAAAACATCACTTCATTGATCACTATGTGCATCTCACACGGTGCTTTGGGCCATTAGTGGATCTGTGGACGTTTAGATTTGAGTCTAAGCATAGTTTTTTCAAACAGGCAATCAGTGACGCTCACTGTTTTAAGAATGTACTACTCACCCTTTCCACTAAGCATCAACAGCTCATGGCATATCTTCTTGACACACAGCAATTGTTCAAGCCAAAATTGCATGTTGGTAGATAGAGTGAAAATATCATCTTTAGATGAAAAGCTCAGGACGGCACTGGAAAAGAAGTACCCAAATGAAGTTGATGTGTCTCTTGCCAAAGAAGTACATTTGTATGGGACCAGGTATGTGAGGGACATGATCGTGTCTGCGGGTGAATGCAGTGGACTGCCAGAATTCTTTAGAATACTACACATATTGGTGGACAAGTGGTGGAAAGTGTATTTTGTCACCACAAGGTTATCATCTTGGTACCTGGAACATTATCGGTCTTACCAACTCATTGATAACTGTCACACAGATTTGGAGATTCTGGATCCAGAGAGTTTGAACGACTACCACCCATTGGCGGCATACCAAGTGGCTAGCACTTTGATGGTGACCCCAAGGGTTTGGCTTCTGCAGTAAATTGAAATGGTAAGCACCTTTCTGTTTGTATGTCATAATTTTGTCATGTGTTTATGACTTGATTTTATGTGTTCAAGATAGTCACGGCCAAAAGTATTACTAGTAGTAGTACTCTTCCGGATGTGTTGGTTTTCGAGCAAAACTCTCAAACTTTTGAAGATATTTTCATGAAATAACCAAACTAGGATATTTTCAATAGCTCAACAGAACTGAAGCAACAAAAATTGGTTTCCTCAAATTCAACACAAAATATCACCAAAATACTGCAGGAAGTGAAATATCCTGGTTTGGTTATTTTATCAAAAAACCTTCAAGAGTGGGTCCTTCCTCTGTCCTTCCTTCCTTCCATCCTTCCTTCATCTCTCCTTCCTTCCTTCCTTCCTTCCTTCCTCAGATCTAAGTTCAGCTGTTAGGGTAAATGTTCCCTCCTTCTGTCCTTTCGTCCTTCCTTCATCTGTCCTTCCTTTCTTCCTTCCTTCATCTGTCCTTCCTTTCTTTCTTCCTCCCTTCCTCCCTCCCCCCCTCCCTCCTTTCCTTCCTTCTTCCTCCCTCGTTCCTTTCCTTCCTACTTCCTTCCCTTCCTCCCTCCTTTCCTTCCTTCTTCCCTCTTTTCCTTCCTACCTTCCTTCCTTCCTTCCTTCCTCCCTCCTTCCTTTCCTTCCTTCTTCCTCCCTTGCTTCCCTTCCTTCCTCCTTTCCTTCCTTCCTTCCTTCTGTCCTTTCTTCCTTCCTTCATCTGTCCGTCCGTCCTTTCTTTCTTCCTCCCTCCCTCCCTCCCTCCCTCCCTCCCTTCCTCCCTCCTTTCCTTCCTTCTTCCTCCCTCCTTCCTTTCCTTCCTACTTCCTCCCTTCTTTCCCTTCCTCCCTCCTTTCCTTCCTTCTTCCCTCTTTTCCTTCCTACCTTCCTTCCTTCCTTCTTCCTCCCTTGCTTCCCTTCCTTCCTCCTTTCCTTCCTTCTTCCTTCCTTCCTTCCTTCCTTCCTTCCTTCTTTCCTTCCTTCCTTCCTTCCTTCCTTACTTGAGGTGCAAATGACATAACTAGTAAGGCCTGTTTAAGGGTTAAAGTGTCTTGTAAAATATATGTTCTTCTTTTGTCCTCACAGGCTTTGTTGCTTCTGGTCCACATAAATCCCAAACTCATCCGTAAGATTCGGCTGACCAAAGCTCCGGAAACGTTAGAAGAATTGTACAATGAACTGCGTCAAAAACTTGAACTTGTGGGTGAATTCTGTATACAGTATGAAGACCCAGACTTTGGCCAGGCAGTTTGCAACCTGACTGACATAGCAGAGTTACCTTCAGAAAAGGCTGTCTTGCATATTCTGTGGAGCAATGAGGACATGCCATCACCAGCATCTCCAACACCAACTGGGTCATCCTCCATCTCTTCCCTTGACACAGCCAGCATGGGATCTCCAGACTCAATCCACAGCTTATCTTCAGTTGTGCGGACATATAGGAGGAATGTTTCGCAGTGGCCCACTCCGTTCCCAGTACCAGAATTCTCATACGATGTTGAACTGATACTCCGCAGGGGGAATGACACGTTTGAAGTATTAGGGAAGGGTTTACAAGTAACCAGAGATGTGAAAAGAGAGATTCTGGACAAGTTGGCACAAGAAATATTTAATGTGAAAGCCTACCCTGAAAAACATGAGTGTGAGTCTGTTGCTGCTGAACTTGTCAACAAACATCCCTGCCTCAAAGAGCCTGGTGGTGGTACTGGATATGCGGGATGGACAACCAGCATAAGGTACAAGATGGGGAACTACAGATCAAAACTACGTCAAGCTGGATGTAATGAGGTTGGTGTCAACAGGAAATCAAGAAGGGAGCAGGTGGATGATTATGGTGACAACAGGCGAAGAAGAGATGATGATGGAGATGGTGGTCCGGAGGGAAGGTTTTCCTTGAAAAAGCCAAAACGAGGTGAGGTCAACCATGTACCTGATCATCCTGAAAGCTACACTGAGGAGGACTTGGAAGACCTGAGGTCTTCCCTGGTTGAAGCCATGAAGAAGAAAAACAAGGACATGGAGTTCATCAGACAGAAGATGGATGTCACATTCTCCCTTAGGAGAATGCAGATTGTAGAGATGGAGCCCATGGTCTCAGAGGTTCTGGAGAGGTGGCCCGGTTTATTTCTTGAAGAACAGGTAAGGCATCTTTTTTATTCTTGAACCTGGTGTATTTGTTTACATTTGTGTTATTGCTTTTCATATTAGTGTATGAAGGTTTATTTGTATCATGGCTGAGAGTTTACAGTCTTAATTCTAATAATGAAATCACACAATCAGCTTGTTGTATTTGTATTGCATTTGTTTAATTCAGATTTGTCAAGAGTTCACTCGTGTGACCACCAAGGACCTGATGGGAACATTTAAAGCTGCCCTTGAGATGTTCACCCCTCGTCTGCTGAAATTGTATCGTGCGAGGAAGGGCGCCTTTAGTCGAGAGATGGAAACCCTTTTGGAAATGCTCGACAATCAGGTTGTTATATTGACTACAAGGCCTTTTCTTCAGTTTGGCCACTGGTATTTAAACTATTAATCAAGAAGGAACTACCAAGCTAGCACTCTGCACTTTTGGTGTAATATAACTTAATTATTTTTTGCATCAGCTACACTGGTGATTGAGTTCCATTTTGATTGCACTTTGAGCCCCCTCTTTGGGTTGATGAAATAGAGTGCTTGACATCAAAATTTTGACTATTGGTCAAATCTTGAGCTTTTGGCTGATTTAGAATCAGCCCTGCCATGCTTCAGAGTGGCTAGCTACATGCATTCACAAAGTCTTTAAATCAACCCTAAACGTTCATTTTCAAAGATGTGCAACTCACCAAGTGGTTAGTGGTGATCGTTGAGTGTTCGTCAAACACTCCATTTCATCCAAGACAACCAGAAAGGGGGCTCAAATAGTTCAAAATAGTGACCTTGTCCTTAAAAGACAAAAAGAAACACTAACAAACTAACAGAGCCTGCAATTATTTTATCTGCCTACATGCACAATTGTAGAGATGGTAATACAAATGGAACAAGTGCACATGCACAAGTATGTTTCACAGAGCTAAACAAAAATATTTGTTTGTCTTTATATTCTTCCAAAACAGACATCTGACATCACAAGTCATCGCAGACAGGCAGCTGTGGAAGGCCTTCCCATATTTCTGCGGGAGAATACTGAGAAGCTTTTCTCTAGATGCCTGGTGAGTGCAGCTTGGAAGACCTTTAGCTTTTAGTAATGTGTTGTATCGCAAAGAGGCCATTCACAAATAGACATCACTCTTTATCGACTAGTTTTCTACATCACATTATTTCAATGGTGTTTTTGTCTTGTCAGGCAACTGATGCAGATGACGAACAGATGAAGGGCATCAAGATGGGGGTCCTCACAGTGCTTGATGATGATGACACAGTCATTAATATTGCCCTCGTGTTGGAGGAAACCATTGTCCTGAAAGACATCCCAGACACCCCGACTGCGCTTGCGTATCTTTTTGGCCTGCTTTATGCACTCAATATGGAGTTCCCAAAAGACGTCAGGTATACCTTTGAAACTATCCAGCATATTTTCATGGAAATGTCCACCAATTGCTCACAGCGTGTCCGGAGCCTCAAGACCAAGCTGTTAAACCAGTGATTCGTTTTCCATGGGGATGATTTCTTTTATCATGTCTTAATTTATTTTGTTTGGATATTTTGTAAGTCTTCACATAGACCACTTAATACTTTTTATGTTGTTACTTTATTTTGACTAAAAACAAGTATTTTATTTGTAGCTGTGATATAATTGTCACAAAACTGATTGTTTCTCAGTAAAAGCAAGCTGTGTTTCAGCATTACTTTTAGTCCGCATCTTTGCTGGTGTGGCAAGTGTCCATGGGGATGATTTCTTTTGTCATGTCTGTTCATTTATTATGTTTGGATATTTTGTAAGTCTTCACATAGACCACCTTATTTTTTTGTTGTTCCATTTGATTTCCCCAACTTATTGTGTATAGTCTAGCTCTTAAATTACTGTAAAGAGAATACAGTATTGGTTGTTCAATAGAAGTTTCACCATTACAGCATGCATGTTTGCATTTTTGGCTAATAGGAAAGTGAGGTTCAGATTGGCTTTTTCAGACGTGTGAACAAAATAACTTTGTTTTTGAAAGGTCTCAATATGAGTCTGAAAGTAAAAGAAAAAAAGCCAATATTATGGTTCTGTAACCTGATGTTGCTTGGGTATAAGGTTACTTGTTTACATTGTGGAATTGCAAAGCTGTTTGAAAGTGATTCAAATAAACATGTGAAATGAACTGATTTTACTGTCAGTGGATGATTTAATGTGGGGGGTAATTTAAACTCAAAATAGTAAGTTATTACAGGGCATGGTAATCTGAACTCAAAATAGTAAGTTTTTACAGACTTGAAAGTTCCAGTAACTTGAATTAAAAAAACTTAGTTGGCAGAACTCGCTAGCTGACGCAACTTAATAATTGTAGCTCTGCAAAACTTAAAAAATTAAGTTGATGCCTTCAACTCAAAAATTCTGTGCAGTCAGTTGCCTTGAAAATTTGAGTTGAACTAACTTTTTCTTTTTTACAGTGCTGCTGCTTTGTCTCGGCTCGGTGCCAGCTCACCTTTTGCTTGCTGCTGTTCTGTCTGCTTGGCTGCTGCTGCTTTGCTGCTGCTCCGCTGTATTGCCTGCTAGGGTGGCGTTTTGACTGCGGGCTATGAGGGGCCGTCAGGGACATAATTCAGAATACGCTATTCACAAACACAACTCAAATGTCTTCACACACACACAACTCAAATGTCTTCACACACACAACTCAAATGTCTTCACACACACAACTCAAATGTCTTCACACATACAACTCAAATGTCTTCACACAAACACATAACTGAAATGTCTTCACACACACAACTCAAATGTCTTCACACACACATACATAACTGAAATGCTCTTACACACACAACTCAAATGTCTTCACACATACAACTCAAATGTCTTCACACATACTACTCAAATGTCTTCACACCTACAACTCAAATGTCTTCACACATACTACTCAAATGTCTTCACACCTACAACTCAAATGTCTTCACACATACTACTCAAATGTCTTCACACCTACAACTCAAATGTCTTCACACATACTACTGAAATGTCTTCACACATACAACTCAAATGTCTTCACACACACAACTCAAATGTCTTCACACACACAACTCAAATGTCTTCACACACACAACTCAAATGTCTTCACACAAACACATAACTGAAATGTCTTCACACACACATACACAAATGTCTTCACACACACATACATAACTGAAATGCTCTTACACACACAACTCAAATGTCTTCACACATACTACTGAAATGTTCTCACACACACTACTCAAATGTCTTCACACATACAACTCAAATGTCTTCACACATACAGTAGTAGCCACTTCAAAGTTCCCCTCCAAGCTGAATGCCAGCTGAATGCCAGCCGACTCCCAGCCAAGTTCCAGCCAAGTTCCAGCTGAGTTCCAGCAGCTGGAGAGACCCCCTCCTTCTCCTGGGCGTGTCTATCTTTTCCTGTAAACCCGCCTATTCATTGTAATACAGGGTTTGACCAGAAGATGGCGCTTCTGTCACAAACTAGCCCACATTCTCATGTTTTAGGAATTGTTACTGTCAGGTCATCCAGATTCATCGAATCAAATCCAAAAATTAAATAGCCTACTGACTGCTGATTATTTTGTTATTTGTTTTGAACCTAACACAAAAAACGAAAAAAAAGCCTTTTCATATTTTAATTTTAGGCTCAGATAAATAATATGAAATGGCAAAAACGGGCCACAGGACTGTATTTGATTATGGGCAATTATACAGCACATTTGTGCCAGCCAACCCTGGTCTATTCAGTGCATGCGTTAAGCCAGGTAAGCCCAGCCCCCTTATTAGCATTATCATTGCTCAACCTTTTGTTTGGGTTTAATGGGCCATTTGGTTCCATGGTCACACAAATCACGCACAGAGATCAGAATAGTGTTCATGGACGTCGGAACTATTTTCTGAGAGGGGTCACTGTGAGCTTTCATAATAGTCAAATCTCTCTTGCGTCAGGTTTTCAGCCTGCGCAAGGCTGAGAAAGAGCGCTCAGATGCCGCGACAGATATGGGCCAGACAGAGTTGAATGAGCATTAATTATATGAAAAAGATAAATATAAGTCAGACAAATTGAGTTTACATTCAGATTTGTTATTATTATTACAGTAGCTAACTAGTTAATTAAATATTGGTGTAAAACTGAAAACTCAACCGCACATGTGTGCTGGACAGAGTGGGGGCACTAAACACATCTACAACTACACCCCTCACTCACTTAGAAAAGATGTAAAAATGAAAACTCAACCACACATACAGTAGCATATGTGCTGGATATAGTGGGGGCACAAACAGTGTCTTGATCTTGATTTTCGGTGGGGGAGGTGTCCAGCTCGAAGGTGATGGGTTGAGGGGGATGGTTGCAGTGCTGTCCCATTGTCTTTCAAAGCGAATGCCCCCCGTCCCCCTCTGGCTCGCACTCACATTACCTCAAAACCCAAGTGTACTCAAGCACAATTGCCTCCGGCACATGCGTTGCGCAAAAGGCGCACATAACGCGTGCTGCGCCGGTAACACACAACACAGCCGATCAATTAACACAACGCACTATGATTAAAAAGTACAAGCATATTCTTCTGAGTCATGCCTGAGTCATGCAATAGCCTACTACAGATACTTGTGTACTGATTTCATTGACGCTCGCAGCCTCTCCAGCAGCAGCTGAACAGACTTAGTTTAACTGAATGACTTGGAAGTCGCCAAATGACTTGCTTTAACGAATTTCGTTAGTTTATATAATGCAGATTTGTAAAATATTAGTTTTATGAGGGTCACAGTCACAGACTGTAGAAACTTAGCATTTCATAATGGTGGTAGCAGCGGTGCAGCAGATGTAATGAAGTCCACGCAGCACACTGGATGTAAACTAATATTAAGCCTATAGCCTATTCATTATAATGTCCATGGACATAAATTGAGTTATTTTGCCTTAATAATGATAAAATAATACACAAAAAAGTGGTCGGATTGGGAACCCATATAATATTAACACTATGTATTAAATAGCGTGTCCTGTTTTAAATCACTAGACTGGGTTTGTCTCATGGGCTGTTTCTTGGTTTGACAGTGACAGTGATCAGTCAGAGGAATTATTAAGTGTCTGCGAGTTATTCCTGTGACACACGTTGTCCTGTCAGATGTACGGCAGCTTCAATTGCATCTTTCTAATGGATTAACTATATTGTATGCTTCATTCAGCGACTTTATACAGAAGAATAGAAGAAGAATACAAGTAATATTAGTGTATATAATATTTAGCCTAGTATTTTAATCAGGTTTAATCACAGGGTTGTAACATGATGAATCCGGTTAATTTTTTTTAATCGTTGGACAGCCTAATCTTTTCTATGAGCAGTGGGTCTAAACACACCGCTCCTCCCCGTGGATAAATGAGGCATTGCAGCTGGTTTTCACTCGGGCAGCTTAGGGGTGTTCCCAGTCGGGGCCTCATTGACCACACACTGTAAGCCCGGATAAGTTGAGTTTACTTAAAAAATTGGAGGAAACTGGTTGCCTTAAAAAATTAAGTAATGTTTGAGGAAAACTTGAGTGAATTTAACTTAAAAAAATGAGTGGATTGTTGTTTTGAGTTCAGTAAACTTAATATTTTTGTAACTTGTTGTAACTTAAAATCATTAGTATTATCAATTGCTTTGCCCCTTTATTCCACTGAAAACTCAAAGTTAGGTGCACTAACCTCCAAGATGATTAAACTTAAAAACATTAGTAATATTAATTGCTTTACATATTTACTTCACTTACAACTTTGAGACGAATACACTAACCTCCAAGTTGATTTACCTTAAAAATTCCTCTACTATCTGAAGAATAAAGATAAAAAAACTATACAGATTAAATTAATTAGGAAAATAAAAAGCAAAACCAGTACATTTTTGTCTATATGTTTTATTCATCTTAATCATGCAAAATCAGTGGCAATGCATAAAAGTGCAACATTACAAACCACAAGTATTCAGAACCCTGTTTTAAAGTACACCAATCAGCATGGAATTAAACTACAAAATCAGTGCAAATTCCATAAAACATACTGTAGCTAGAAACTGCTAGATCAGTGGCAATGCATAAAAAACCAGCATATTAAACAGTGCCAAGAGAGCAGTGGTCTAAGTATTCAGACCCCTGTTTTAAACAGATTGATTGAACAGGTGATTTTTCAAAGACTGAATTTTAGGTTTCAGCTCACCTCTGCCCAGGTTTAGCATAACCTGCTGAATGAAGTGGAATGTGTTTTTCATGCACTTGGGGTAGTCCAAGTGCAGGGCATACATCAGTCCAAAAAGGACACAGAAAGCCTGTGGCAAGTTGGCCAGCTCCTCCATTACCACACTCCCTTCTAAGACGATGCTCACTCTGGATGGGTTGAGTTGAGGATGTTCGTCAATGCAGAGGATTCCCACTGAAGTTTCACTGTACAAGTCCTTGTCAGTTGCATCCTAACAGAAAAAGAAACAGACAAAGAGAGGACATTGTAATGTAAATAATGCTGTGTTGACCACAAAAACTGAAAAAAGGACAACACCAATGAATTTAAATTGCCATAATTTTAACTGTGCATTACAAGAGCTGTATAAAAACCTTGATACAAATTTAAGACGAGTATTGTCCTTTAATCTCAAAAAGTAAGAATTGATGTAATAGTTTTTTTTATAGTCCTCAGTAAAATAAAAAGAGGGGTCCCTCCTTGTGTCCCCATCTCATACTAGCTGATGGCAACTTCACAGAAATAAAGAGGTAAAGGTGAAAGTTCAAATTTTTGTACATGTTGTGTAGTATTTTTCTTTTTTTAAATAATAAATACATATCAGATGGTCGTGTTGTGAAGCAATGATGCAGATATTCAAAAAAAAATTCAGTTACTTACCGAGCAGGTTTTGAAGAACGCAGAGGGGTCATCCCCCAAGACGATTGGCAGTCCCCGTGACTCAAAGAAGTCTTCCTTCAGATTTTTCCCCACCACCCGGGTGAACTCGCAACACACCTGAAAATATAAAACATAGCCCAACATGTATAGGCCCATGGTCAAATGAAAGACATTTATGACCCTCAACACAACACAATTTGGGTCACACAGTATTAACCACTTTTTGTCTCAAAACAGGCATACAAACCTGGCTTTCGGAGAAAAGCGCTGGCCATCGCTGTACAATCTGGGTAATTGCAGGCTTTTCTGTCACAACTTCTTTTCTCCGAAGAGCAAAGGTCCTATCCACCTCTTTCTTAATGAGGGACCCATTTGGCTTCGCCTTCATCATCTCATTGACTAGAACCTGGCGGGCTGCTTCCAGGTTGTGGTCGTCCAACCCCTCTGGATATTGAGGCAGGAAATTTATTTCTCCTTTCCTTGGCTTCTTGATGTCCTTGTTTGGAGGGTCGCCATTTGAGGAGTGTCTTCCACGTTTACGACAATTGACAGTGACGTCAAGTCGGCCCAGCTTGCACATTTTGGCTCTGTAATTTCCAACCTTGAACTTCAGACTGTTTTTCCATCCAAGGCAGCCAGAGGGTGACCCCGCTTCTTTAAGACATGGGTGCGTTTCCACTAAAGCTTGTGCAACAGCTGCTAAGTCTTCCTTTGTTGGGTATGCATCAAATGCATAGATGACCTCAGCTAATTTCTCAAGGATATCATGCTTTAGCTCTTTTGTCACTTTGAGATAGGCTCCATCCCTGAGATATAACAAGTTACCTTGACGGAGTCTGTACTCGACGTCAACTGAAAATTTAGGAATTTCAAACACCTCTGGCCATGGCACACTTCTATCCAGAGAGGAGGTGGACAGGATCTCGGTGTCTGCCAGGCTGCTTGTGTCACTACAGACTGAAGACTGTGCAACTGGTTGTTCAACTGGTTCACTGACAGGTACCAATTCAATCACAGGGATCATTTTAATGGTTGGCCAGCCAATCAAATCTTCAAGTGTGTCCGGTCGTGTTGTCATTGTCAACTTTCTGATGTCTCCCTGTGAGACAATAACCCTCATGATGAATTTCTCTTGCAGAGCCATCTGGGGAGAAAGGATATACACAAGAATTTAGCAAATAACATATCGTTTCAGTGTTACCATAAGTTCTCCTTGGACCCTGTATGCTGATAACGGGAGGACATCATTCAGCTCCGATATCTTGACCACATATGTAGAGGGGATATCACCACAGAGAAGTTGGTAAGATCTCAAATGCTCACAGTACCATGCTGTCATTTTGTGGGAGATGAACAGGATTTCTGTGTTAGCTGTAACAATCTTTTCAATCTGGGCAAATTCAGAGAGACCTGAGCATGAGCCAAAAGAAAGAATCATGCCTGGATGATACATGATTCCATCTATGCAGACAGATGACACATCCAGAATAGACTCTACCTTTGCAATGTCTTCAGCAAATACTCTCTGAACATTCAAAGGGAAAGAGGCAAGCAAAACTGAAGTAACCCTTGTCATTTCCACTGATGGTTTGAAAAATGCACTGCGGTCAAGATGGTAACTGACTGCTTTCTGGTGTTTTGTAGCAAGTGTCATTGCAACATTTTTTAAATTTTGAGTGTTCCGAATTGCTTTTTTAAAGAACTTGTGTTTTCCCTCGAAGCGCATTGTCCAAACATCGCACAAGGGACCAAACTTCCTCACAAGGTAAGAATAGTGTTCCAAGTAGTGATGCTTTGACTTTAACTGAAAACCTGGAAAAGTTGACTGCAGCAGCCGTCTGTGTTCTGTTATTTTACATTCCATGAAATGCAGTGTCTCTTCAGTATGCCTTGGTGCCACAGCCAGCTCGATTATGTCTTTCAGAAGCAACAGAATTTCCCAAGTGTCATCACCCTCAGGAACACAGTGACCAATAAGAAATGGGAGGAGCCTTATGAGACACCAATTCTCATGGCCATTTCCACCAATGCTTCCTTTGGTGGAAAATCCCTTTCCAATCATCTGAGGGCGATCTGTTTTGTCCGTGAATGTATAATTAAAGTGTCTGATGGCCTGATTTAGTGTATGTAACGTGAAATACCTCTTGCTTATCAGATCTGTAAGACAGAGGGACAACTCAGTTGGCACAATGCCTTCAAAGAGATCATGTAAAATGTCAGGAGGATACCCGGTGACTACATGAAAGTGCTTGAGATTTTCAGTTAACGGACACGCTCTTTTCACACCATAAGTCTGGCTCAGTGCTGTGTCCTCTCTCACCTCCTGCACTTGCCTATCATGAGAGTCTTTGTCTCTGAGCTGAAAGAATCCAGAACAAACCTCTTGCTGTTGCGCGTCTCTGCTGCTCGCCAGACAGAATCTGCAGAACTTGTCGACCCTGAAGCTCTCCAGGAATCCAGCAAGAGAGTGAGCCCCAAGATTATCAGCAGAAACATACAAGACTGTGCCCTTCACACTTGCACCTAGTGACTCTATGTAAACACCATTTTGCTCCAATATCTTTAGATCATAGATGAGTGGTTGCAGAACTTTTGCATAACCACAGTCTTTAACTATAGAGGTGTTGCATAGTAGAGCAAGCTGTATTGAGTTGAGAGTGGACCTGTATTTTGCAGGTATGTTTGCAATGACCCAGTATACAGCACACATTTTATGTTTCAGTCTTGACGTTCCTAGAGGATTGGATGTAAAGGCCAAGAGCAATTGTGAACTCATCGCTTGCAAGAAGAGAATTTTCATTAAAGTACTGCCCATCTGCATAAGACGTGTATTCCTGCAATACATGGACTTTTTCTGACATAGCTTTGTCTCAAATGTCTTCACACACACAACTCAAATGTCTTTCATTTCAGTAGTGTGTGTGAAGACATTTGAGTAGTGTGTGTGAAGACATTTGAGTTGTATGTGTGAAGACATTTCAATTGTGTGTGTGAGAACATTTGAGTTGTGTGTGTAAGAACATTTCAGAGGAACCGGAAGGCGTTTCAGTGTAAACGGAAGGCATTTCAGTGTAAACGGAAGGCATTTCGCATCCGGACGTTGTACGGAGCACACATGTCGTTCCAGGCTGGTCAGCTAACTGACGCTGCAGCGTTATTAAATAATATTTTGGCGTCAGCAGAATCGATAAGAACGCTGGCGAATGCAACCACGACCGGAGCAACCACGCAACAGCCAGTTGCCTCAGGTGCCCACCCCGTGAAGACTCGTCTCAGAACTTTGTTTCCTTCTGGCGGCCGCAGCAGTCGTAGCAGGCAGCCACTGGCAGCTGCTGGTCCTGTCCAGACTTCGGTGCCGCGTTACCAGGCACAGTGCTTCGGCACATGGACAACAGGCACAAGGAGAAAAAGGTGAGATGGATATTTACGCCGTATTTTTCTATTTTAACTAGGGGTGCATAAGCTGCTGCGTCTGCTGCCGCTGTGAGGATCAGTGTGGAGACAGAGCTAAGTTCACCACTTAACGCACGCTGTTCCGTCTACGGGACGGGACGGATGTTAGGAGGTAGCCACAAATTCTTCTGGATGTTTTAAACACCAACCCTTAAACATATATATTCATGCCGTACATTGTTAGAAAGCTTAGATTGTTCTGATTCATTCAAGACCACTCACGACTTATATGGTTGCTCACAGCCGTAATAGTATTAGCGATTAGCTCGGCTAGCCCCTGAGCTAAGTAAGAAAAGCTATAATGCCTACATACCTTCAAAGTCTTCCCTTTATCCACAACGATCATCTTATGACTCAGGACTTTCTGTACAGCTCACCAAATATCCATTCTTGTGAAATATGAAATCCGTTTCCATAAAACCGAAATACTTTCCTCAATATGTCCATGTATTTAGTCCAACACGTAACGTAATAACACAAATAACAAGCCATATACGGTCCGTTTACATCATTTCCTGACCTGCACGTTCATCTCATAGTACACGTGACTAGATGTTTACGACCGTGAGCCTCTCCTGCTTCTGACGACACCACACACAAGCCAATCGGTGTTTAGGATTAGGCAGTACATGTCTCCAAAGCCAATGAGGATATGTGACCGACGACAACGTGGGTTTGATTGACAGCTGTTCTAGTCTATGGAAATATTCGGTGAAATGAAGTTGATAACCTTTTAGCCAATAGTCAGAGGTTTCCAATGGTGTATGACACTAAGCTATTAAGTTTGGCTGTCCATAAACAAACTCCAAGCGTAACCGGCGTGCGCCCTGTGCGTAAAAGAGTTGAACCATATATCATTACGCACTCGGCATTTTGGTACACGGTTGGTTCTTCTTTGACTAAACATATGACTTATACCAAAATAAACAGATAGATAGATAGATATGGCCAAACAAAAAAATATGGTTATATGTAATAATAATAATAATAATAATAATAATAATATGGCGTCAGCTTTCATTAGAGACCAAGATTTTGATTGTAGGCAAAGGGGATGTGAAGTTATAGGTGTTTGATTGTGGTTATACAGCTTTGGTAACCAAGTGTCCATTTGGAGTCTCCAAAAAGGACCTGAGGAAAACGCATGGACATACCTGTTGAAAAATAATTCTGAAAAATTCATCTTTTGGTCTTTTGACTCCAAATTTGGACTGCATGAAGCCAAGACATGTGGCTGTGGCCTCATTGTGTCTATATCCCGCTGAGAGGTCCCTGAATGTCTGTGTCATTGTAAAGGCAAACCTATGGGCGAGTAAACAACCCCATCATTGTAAACTCTGCCACTCTTTGTCAGTAAGTCACAGAATCACACAGACTGAGAGTGTTTCCTTTCCAATGATACCAGACACATCTCTGAGTCTCAAACTATGTGGGATCTGTGCTGCTCACAACTTGGGCATGTCGTTTAGGCTAACAGCATAAAAAACTGGGGCGTGTGTTAAGTGGTTAATGATACAAGTTATACAACGTTAAGAAAGTGGAGGAGAAAACATTGAGCTACTCGTCGTTTCGTTTATGCTGTTGTAACCAGTGGCGTGGCGTGGGGGAATTTTACAGGGAAGCCAACAGAGATAAGAGAACTAACTCGCATTTTTTTGGAGGGGGGGGGGGGGGGGTAAAACATGGAATAAGCCAACGGGCTGTGCGGCGAGCAATAAGCGAGTGGCTGTTACCGCAACACACGCTGTCTCTCTCCCTGCAGAAACCCAACAAACTGCTAAATCGTATCTCCACCCTCTATTGCTAACTTTGATCTTATCTCAAACGTGTAGCTACGTCGTGTATGAATTATTGTAGTGTGTGAGCATTGGTCGATTCTGTCAGAGGTAAACGCAACCTGGCATCCCTTCATACTGTGCTGGCAAATCAAAGAATGGTAGTGTCACAAATCTGATCGCTCGTTTTTTTTTCGTACAACACTGTCCAGTCAGTGTGGGAAAGGCTGATAGGCTACAGTTGTTATCCAACTTGTTTATGTTGTAATGTCTCAGAGAGAGCAAGACATATGTTCTGTTTTGGTTCATCTGTTGTTATGCCGGTCTCTGAATTGTATTTAAGATGTGCCAGCCTGACTTACAGTGTCTCATGTCCACTGATTTCAGAGCCCTAGCACAGCAGCATGACCATTTCAACAAAGACGTGATACTTCTTCCCAATCCATCATGGGGAATTGTCTGCAAACAAGGCAAAAAAGTATGGCTACACAAACATGGACACATCCTCAGTGCCTTTGAGTTCCAGAAGGCCTGGAACCACCAGACTGTAATACAACGCATCCGGGAAGGATTTGGTGAGCGTATTCCTGAAGATGTCAGGTAAAAGTTCATTTACCTTGTCTTTTTTACCTTTGTGTCTCATAAAAAAAAACACACACACACACACTTTCCTTCCTTCTCTCTTCTTTCTTTCTTCCTTCCTTCCTTCCTTCCTTCCTTCCTTCCTCCCTTCCTTCCTTCCTCCAACCTTTCCTTCCTTCCTTCCTTCCTTCTTTCCTTCCTTCTTTTCTCCCTTCCTCCTTTCTTCCTTCTTTTCTCCCTTCCTCCCTCCTTTCTTCTTTTCTCCCCTCCTTCCTCCTTTCTTCCTTCTTTTCTCCCTTCCTTCCTTCCTTCCTTCCTTCTTCCCTCCCTCCTTCCTTTCCTTTCCTTCCTTCCTTCTTTTCTCCCTGTCTTCATACTCATTCAGCTGTGTCTGCATCCAAATTCAAACCTCATCAGTAATTCAGTTTGGCTTCAGCTTTTCAACATCCACCTATCCAAATTTGGCTTCAGCCTTCCAGCGGACAGCATTCACTCCGCAATCTCTTCAGGAATTGCATTTTCTAGTTGGTCATTATTTGCCTGGATTAAAACATTTTCTTTGTTCCCTTCTTTTTGCAGCCTCCAGTTGCTGATGGCTTGTGGCAGTAAACTGGTGTGCCCTAAGCTCCAAAAGGGTCAGGACCTGAGTGCAATTCTCATTCAAAAGGTTTACAAAACTAAAGTTCTTTATGTAAAACCATCAAGGACGCTTTTGGTAAGTGTGCATTTTTATTTGTTATACATGCATCCATCCATCCATCCATACATCCATCCATACATACAAAAATACATGTTTTATATTTCAGGATGACAGTGAAGATGAAAACCAGCATTCAAGGGCTAATATTTGCATTAGCAGTGAAGAAGACTGCCCTGCCACGAGCCCCAACAGTGGGGAAAGACAAAACTGGAAACCTGACACAAGAGGTCCTGAGAGTGATCCTGATGGAGCGTGCCTTGCAGGAAGTGATGGTATCCCTGGCACTAGTGGTCCTGAGGGTGGTCCTCCTGGCTCAAGCAGTACAAGAGGCATATTTGGTCCAGAGGAAGTCTGTCTTTCAGGACACAGTGGAAAAAGCAGTATTGACGAGGACAACTACTCTTCTTATTTAACCCTCGTCGCTACCATTTCTGGTGATAGCTCTGAGGATGAAGGATTGCAGCAGGCAATAGTTGCCTGTATGGAGAGCCGCATGTGAGTAGTGCACATAGGTCAGGAGTTTGAGAAACAAGGATGATCTGATCATTTACATAGACTGTTTATTTCTTACACTGTACATTGTGTATACTTCTGAATTGGTTTTGATGTACAACCATGACGCTAGAGGGGAGTAATTACTACAGATAGTACCTTTTAAATATAGGCAGATTGTTAAAAATTGTATCACATTACTGTTTCTGATTATTATTTTTGTGTTTTCTCATAGTAGTGAGAATGTTCCTGCGAAGAAGATACTGCTGGAACTGGCCAGCAAAATTAACGTAAATCAGCGGTGCAGATTTAACATTAATAGATCTGCTGTTTGGGAGGGGGCCATTCGGGGCTTCAAGAGGTCGTCCTATGAGCCCAACCTGATGATGTCTGTGAAGTTCTCAGATGACATGGGAAAAACCGAGGAAGGAGTTGATTTAGGGGGTCCAAGGAGGGAATTCTTGAGGCTCCTAATGGAGAGCATTGCAAAGTCCTCCATGTTTGAGGGAACAGAAAACAGCAAAAACATTGCTCTCAACAGTACCGGTACTGTTTTTTTTCTTCTCTTTACTGATTTATATTTTCAATTAGTAAAATTAACTGATCATTATTACTTTCTAACATTATTGCCTGTCTCTTATTTTGTTGTTTTGCAGCTCTAAGAGAGGACTGGTACTACATGGCAGGGAGAGCCATTGCAATAAGTTTGGTACATGGTGGTCCCTCTCCAAACTTCCTCTCACCAGTAGTATTTTCTTTACTGGCTGGCGTTTCACCAAATCCAGTGCTAGAAGACATAGCTGATCCAGACCTCTTGGAAAAAGTCAAACAGGTCATTTGCATCTCTTACCCTGATGACAGGAACAACAGGCCCACTCTAGTTTGACACAATCCTAAACTCTTCTATTTTGTGCTGTGATTTGAATTGTGCCACAATTTAATCAACACATTTGGTCATTAAAGTGTGTTTTTTCCCCGCCTATTTAAACCACTGCCATACATTGTCACAGTAGAAGCATGCACTGTGATAAAGTGGTGGGGACCTGCTGATTCCTGAAATTAGCAATACAGGGTTCTGCTATCTTAATTAGTTGTCAGAGTTGTCTTGGTTGTCTCACAGTTTTGTTCATGCACAGATGAGAACTGCCTGATCAAAGGAGATGTTTTTAAATTTTGTCATATTCTATTCCATTTATTATTACTAATGTTTTCACAAGTGTTAACCTTAAGTTATTAACTAATTACTAGCTTCTGCAGTATAGTAAACCAGTATGCTGCTCCTTGTGATGTCAGGTATCAGAAAGCACAACCATTGAGGACCTTGAGAAGGCAAAGGCACCTCTGCTTGACTACTTGGCCAATGCAGGATGTCTGAGGCCTCTCCGGTCAATCAGAGACAGGGATCTGCTGGTACAAGACATAGTAATGTTTCAGGTCATCCACAGGGTTCAAGGTCCATTTCAAAGGTATTCAGTGTTCGTTTACAGTTCATAGGAATATGGAATATAATTTTACCTATCAACCAACATAGACTAAGTTTATGGATTTTGTAATGTCGAGGTTAGGCTGGAACAAGTTATTTTAAATGAAGTAAACAAACACATTTGTTTGTTTTGATTGTTATAGATTCTGTGAAGGACTGAAAACTCTTGGGGTTCTGGAGAAAATCCAGAAACATCCAGACAGTTTTCGCCCCCTGTTCTGCCATGAACCGAGCATCCTGACTGCTGAACAGGTGGATGATCTTTTCACCATTCGGCTGTCACCAGGAGGAAGCAACAAGAGAGTTGCAGAAGAAGTGGTGGTTACCTACTGGAGAGACTATCTTCAAGATGCAGAAGGTACAATACTTGACATAGATCCTTGCATTTAGGTTGACAAATTATCTGTGTTTTATCAAGAATAAACTACCTTTGAGGTTTCAATGGGAAATTAAAATACATGTTTTTGTATGCATGCGTATATGTATATTGAATATAATGCATTAATGTTAGAGGAATAAAAAAATACAGTAACAATACATTGAACAGTTTATACACTTAAGAGATATTAAAGATCCTTATAAAGCAAATTAAAAATAGCTAATATCAAAACATGGAGTGGAATTTTTTGCTAATTGGGTTCATAGACACTTAAGCCTTATGATTTAATGAATTATCTATTTTGCAGAAGAACAAGGGCCATCTAAACTGCAGAAGGTATTGGCCTTTGCTACTGGCGCGTCTGTTGTCCCTCCCATCGGGTTTTCACCAAGTCCATCTGTGGAGTTCATTCATCAGAGAGATGATGACTTTTCTCCCACACCCATGTTTCCGACGGCCAACACATGCATTAACTGCATCAGGTTGCCTATCCATGTTTCATTCCAGGTCTTCAAAGAAAAGTTTGACTTTGCTTTAGACAACACCTATGGATTTGGCAGAGCCCGATTACCATACCATATGTATATTTGTTGATGTCACACTTTTTTTTCTCAAACTGTCCTTAAGACATAGTGTTCACAAATTCTTCGGAAAAAACATCACAAAAAAAGATACATCGCATCTTTACTGAAATACATTCAGGAGTGAGGAAAACAGATCAATGCCATAGTTCCCATCATTTTCCAAAGGATTCACCAATTGAATCCTGTTCATTGTGGTTTCATTTATAGTTACGTTAATGTCTGGAATTGTAATGTGATTATTTGTCTCAATTTCTGGCAAAGGCTCATGTTCATTAAAGTCATAGTGGTTATCCATATGAACAATGTCATTTATAACAGGTTGAATTCCTATGTTGTTAATAACACCTGAATGCCACAGTTGAAGTGGTGTCCGCCCGCCTTGTGTGGAGAGGCCATGGTTGTCCCACTGATTAATGAATTCTGTTACTGCCTGCTGAATTCTTGGCAAATAAACATAATGCAAACAAAAAAGATGAATTGAAAAGGTATCCTCGATTCAATGAATCGAGGATACCTTGTTCTTCCATGAAGTTAAATATGTTGATATAATGTCTACTAACAACTCTATTGAGTTCTGCCCATAGTCTTTCAATTCTCTGATTATGGACTGAAACACCTGTAATGACACTGTCCAGGCCTCTTCTCTCCAACATGAACCGTGCAACGAGTATATTCTCCATGCCATGATCACACCTGACCCTTGCAGGCAGAGCAAAGTTCTCAACGCCCTCCAAAAATAGTGACAGAACACTTGAGGCTCTGTTATTGGATAAGCAGCGTAGGTATATAATTGTCCTGCTGAAGCCATCAACACAGCCATGCATGACCAGACGCCACCTAACCTAAGCTTGTGGTTTCCATCGAAATGCCTGTTGAGTGATCAGAATCAGTATTATCACACCACACTGAGATAAAACACAACTGCTTAGAACAAGAATAATCTTAAATGTCTACATAATTAGAGTGTAACATGGTTTTATATTTTTGTATTGAATTATCTCTTAAATTTCTATTAAACATGGAAACTACAACAAGAACACTAATACAACACCGTGTATTTTTCGGCACAGTGAGTAATTTCAAGGGGACATATTGTGGAAGTGTCGTTTTTAAACATTATTTTTGTGGAAAAGGGACATAACATATCTCCTTTAAAGTAACTTGATTTTACTGGACTTTTTTGTGCATTGCATATATTTTTTATTTTATTTATGTTGCATGACATCTTTACTTAATTCTCCTGTTGTGCTCGGGTCAAGGAAGGAAGAATAGGGAAGGACACAAGCAGAAGGGAGGAAAGAAAGAAGGTTGGAAGGAGGAAGGAAGGAGGATGAGGGACAGAGGGGAAGGAGGAAGGGAATGGAGGAAAGAAGGAAGAGTCAAAAGAACAGATCGGGTCAAATTGACCTGAGAGGACGACAGGAGGGTTAAAATTATCTTAGCAAGTCTTTCACTGTGAGCTTACCATAATTGGTTGGGGGACAGAACACTGTAGGACCTCCTCCGTATAGCACGACGCCGTCTAAATGATCGTCCAATGGGATCCACTCGATTCAAGATGTCTCTGACCCGCCAGCGCTGTATCCTTAAGTCACGTGACCTCAGGCTTCCAAGTACATAGGCCTCCCCTGCATTTGGAGTACTCTGTAGTATAACAGTCACAAGACTGTCCAGTTCTTCATTCGTCATAACTGCAAATGTAAATGGCAGTATTCCATGTAATTGTCTGTGCCTGTGTAAGGTTCTTCTGCTTATCCCAAAGCTGGTTGCTATTCTTTGCCATGTCATGCCAACTGACATGCAGTGAGAAATCTGTTCCCTGGTAATAGTGTATCTGGGACGGCCGGGGTGACCAGTGATGCTTGTTGGGGGTAACAAGATATTGTCATTAGCAGACCTCTGTCTGACCTCATGTCCTTGAAGTAAATTGCAGAAACACCTGTGCAGGGATCCAAGCAGGTGACAGACATCCCTATTTGAAGGGTCAGATCTGGAAACGTCATCTAGCTCTCTATAAAAACTCACCCGGTCAAAATTACTGGGGTCATTTCTCTGAAGCGATTCAATACACTGCAAAGCACTTCTCAAAAAACTTACCACGTCCTCTTCATTGCCTTGCGCATCATAATATAACATTTGAATCAATAAACTGAAAAAAAGAACATGATGATTCATTGCTAATTTACACTTTTCACAGCGTTTCCTTTGGCAAATCCAGACTGCATGCTCCTGAGAATACCCCACACTTCCTCTTTTGAGCTGCCTTCCTGTTACACTGAAACACCTTCCTGTTACACTGAAAAACACCTTCCTGTTACACTGAAATCTCAGCAGTGTGACCATTCCAATAGTGTGAAGACATTTGAGTTGTATGTGTGAAGACATTTGAGTTGTATGTGTGAAGACATTTCAGTAGTATGTGTGAAGACATTTCAGTTGTATGTGTGAAGACATTTCAGTAGTATGTGTGAAGACATTTGAGTAGTATGTGTGAAGACATTTGAGTTGTATGTGTGAAGACATTTCAGTAGTATGTGTGAAGACATTTCAGTTGTATGTGTGAAGACATTTGAGTTGTATGTGTGAAGACATTTGAGTAGTATGTGTGAAGACATTTGAGTTGTCTGTGTGAAGACATTTCAGTTGTGTGTGTGAAGACATTTCAGTAGTATGTGTGAAGACATTTGAGTTGTATGTGTGAAGACATTTGAGTTGTATGTGTGAAGACATTTCAGTAGTATGTGTGAAGACATTTGAGTTGTGTGTGTGAGAGCATTTCAGTTATGTATGTGTGTGAAGACATTTGAGTTGTGTGTGTGAAGACATTTCAGTTATGTGTTTGTGTGAAGACATTTGAGTTGTATGTGTGAAGACATTTGAGTTGTGTGTGTGAAGACATTTGAGTTGTGTGTGTGAAGACATTTGAGTTGTGTGTGTGTGAAGACATTTGAGTTGTGTTTGTGAATAGCGTATTCTGAATTATGTCCCTGACGGCCCCTCATAGAGGGCATCTCTCAACGGACAATTGTTAAGCTGCTGGCTCTCCACAATAAGACTTTTGCTGCAGTCTTGTTGCCACAGCAGCTCTGCATGGCATAGCCACGCATGCTTGGACTGAGTGATTTCTTCTTTACTTGTATGAGTGTGAGAGGTGTGGGTTGTATGAATTAATTTGGGTTATTTGTATAGGTTTATTTTTTATTTCTTTTCTTTGGACTCTTTTGATTCATTTTCTTGTTTTTGTGTTCAATTAGATTGTAAATTCTGTATTTTCTTTGAATTAAGTGTATTGCTTTAGTTTCTGGTTATTTGAAAGGGTTTAGTTATATTTTTGTACATTTCTGTTCCTAAGTTTAATCTGTTCATTGTTTTATGTCTTTTGTTTGAGTTGCAACCCCCCATTAATTATTTTATCCTTGTTTCAGTGTCGGAAGCCGGTGGTGGTGGCGGTGACTGGTGGTGGTGTGCTGTGCCCCCTGGTGATGGTTTCTTCAGTGTGTGTGTGTGTGTGTGTGTGTGTGTGTGTGTGTGTGTGTGTGTGTGTGTGTGTGTGTGTGTGTGTGGGTGAACTACTCCCTTATCCACCCGGTAAGCCTCTGACCTGGACTAGTTTCCCTTCCCTGGTGTGAGTGACTTTGACTATTTTATTGTTTTAATAGATTGTAATAAAAATATTTTTATACCTTGAACCACGTCTCAAAGCCAAGTGAATAGAGAGAACCTGTGTGTCTACTCTCTGGGTGAAATTCCCAGGTTGGCGTTGTCATGCAACCTTTACATTTCTTAAACATATTTGACATCTGTTAGTAATTTACCCTACCCCCCCCCCCCCCCCCACTACTAATACTGATACTACTACTAATACTACTAATACCTACTACTACTACTACTAACACTGATACTACTACTAATACTACTACTACTACTACTACTACTACTAATACTAGTAATACTACTACTAATACTGATACTACTACTAATACTACTACTAATACTACT